>NW_007252929.1:0-41424 GCF_000164805.1 Carlito syrichta
GGGATCCATAGGAAAAAAAAGTACACACAAAAAATATGCTCAAGTCAAGAGAGAGACGATAAGCCAAGTAAAAATTAGTTGTTGCCAAATAAAAATAACTTCTGATCATTTTCAACCACAAAATGCATTCGGTATTGGCTTACTTAAACATAAGCTATATTCGCACCTGGTCTTCCAGGAACCGCAGGCCTCGGCCACATGAGAGCAGACAGTGCAAGGCAGCCATCTTCTCACTGTCTAGGTGGGTGTTCCATAGGAACTGTAATAAGTAGGACTGGTTGAGGAGTGCTCTATAGAGCGTTCCAGAACTGCAGTCCAGTACCAGGGACCCTGACAGTGACTGCAAAGGACTATGAGGTAGCATATCAGTCATTTCATTATTTCCTGGGGGAGAGAAAAGTAGATCAGCAAATAAAAGAACCTCTTTCACTCAAATACAGATATGAAAGTCAAAACAAACCCTGATGGGTTGTATCCCTGAGAGAAAAACCCGCAGCCATACCTGTCAGAAACAGACTGTGGCAGATCAAGTCTGGATGTTGAATGTTAAGTAGATGAAAGAAATGGCCAGGTAAGTAAACAGCCACGTAATAGTCTATAAAAGAGAAAGATTTAAGTCATTGACATGTGGTAAGAGCTATACAGGTAAAGCCCAGGACTTCACATTATCCCTGTTTTCCTTTGAACCTCTCAAAACACAAAAGCTTTTACCAATGTAATAACAAGCTGTCTGGTACCATGGTATCAACACATTTCATCTTACCAGTCAGACCTCATTTATTTCTATCTGTGGCTAATTTTCTTCAGACATTTAGCCATGGTTATCTTAATTCATACCTGTGGCTTTGTTTCTAAGGGAACTGTGGCTTTATGTGAATCTAAATGAGCTCTGAGAGCAATTAGAATAAAAATGTAAAGCAACATGAATTATTTCTTAATCTCATAGGCTGGGAATAACATATAATGGGAATTTTCTTCATAATCTCTGCCCATTGGGGGAAGTTCTAAAATTTAGCTCCCCATGTTTGTCCACTCCTCAGCAGCAGTAGCAGCAGCATTTTTAGAACCTTTAAACTGATATTCATTAAAACAATCTCCGCAGATGCATCATGAAGAATGAATTCATCTCCTTGAATAGCTAGCTGCCTAGAATTCTCACCTTCAGTCCCTGCACTAGATATTTTTGTACCAAGAACATTTATACCCAGATTGAGACAATGTATATAAAAAAATAGGTTTTTGGAGAATGGGAGGGTGGAAGCAGCCCTTGTTGATTTTTCTAGGACCTTAGAAAAATAGAAATTTACACAGTAGTAGTCAATTTTATATAGATGAGACATTAAGATTATAAGTGAGCCTGCTAGACTCCTTTTTCTAAGAAGCAAAGACACACGTGCTAGAAGGCACTCTGTGGAAAAGAAAGAGGATATAAAACTAAAATCAGTTGACTTATGTGTCCTTTTAGTCAACATGGATTAAATGGTGTTAAAATGCTGAGCACAAATGTTTGCAATAATCTTATTATTATGGCAACACTTTATGAGATAAACATGAACAACAATATAGTGGGACATGGTGGAAAGTGTCTGGGCATCAAGTGGCCTAGTTAACTACTAGCTCTACCACTTAGCCAGCTAATTAAGATGTTACTGTGTTCCTGAGGAAAGTAGCATTTGGAAATAGATGAGGGTATCTTGGGTTATCACATCAGTGGGGTAGGGGTAGGGAGATTCCCACCAGCATTTGGTAAGTGGGCTCTAGGGATGTTTGATCCCTCGATGTGCAAGACAGTCTCACACAAAGAAGTATTGTCTCACTAAAAATATCAATAGTACCCATGGTAGGCTTAATGATGGTTCCTGAAGATATTCATGTGCTAATCCCCAAAGCCTGCGAATATGTCAAAAGAGACCTTGCAGATGTGATTAGGATCTTGAGATGAAAACAGTAGCCTGGGTTATCCAGGTGGATTAATGTAAGCACAAAAGCCCTTATGAGAGGGAGATTTAACTACAGAAGAGAAGACAGCCACATTCTGAGAAAAGCAGTTGCAGTGCTGTGGCCATGAGCCAAGGAATACTAGCCCCAAATGCTGGAGAAATCAAGGAACAAATTCTTTCCTGGAGCCTCTAGAAGGGACCAGTCCTGCCCACAACTTGAATTTAGCCCCCTCAAGACTTACTTCAGCCTTCTGATTTCCAGAACTATAAGAGAGTGCTTGTGTTGTTTGAAGCTTTTGTTGTTTGTGGTAATTTGTTACAGCAGCTATAATAAACTAACACAGGATATGATAATTAGCTAGATTTGATTATTCCATGGTGTATATTGTAGTGTATCAAAACACCACATTGTACTCCATAAATATATACAATTACTATTTGTCAATTAAAATAAACAATATAGCATCCCTCATAAGAGATACAGAAATAAGCCTGGGTACACGCCCCACTCTTTCTAAGCCTCAGTTTCATTGTTTGTAAAATGGGGATAACATCACCAAGCAGAATTGCTGTAGGATTAAGATAACATAGCCGGGCTCGGTGGCTCAGCCTGCAATCCCGCGCCTTTGGGAGGCTGAGGTGAGTGGATTGCCTGAGCCCGTGGGTTCAAGACCCACCTGGGCAACTTGGCGAGACCTCATCTCTATAATAAATCAAAATGAGCCGGGTGTGGTAGCACACGCCTGTAGTTTCAGCTACCTGGAAGCTGGGGCAGAAGGATCACTGGAGCCCAGCAGGGCGAGGCTGCGGTGGCCGGGAGCAGCCACTGCACTCCAGTCTGGGTGACAGAGTGAGACTCCAACTCAAAAAATAAAATAAAAATAAAAAGGATTAAGATAACTTAAATAGAATACTTAGCACATAACATTTATTAAATAAATGGTAGCTTTTAAAAATAAACATATTTTTTTATATAGAAGTTTTGGGGTTTGTGGAAAATTTCCAAAATGCTAATCTTTAATATTTCAATCAGTATAAGTCCCTTTTAGTCATGTGACAATTCAGGGAGTTTCCACACAATTAATAGCAAAAAATATATCACAAAAAAATTGTTGTTATAAAAATTATCTCTAGAATAATTTTAATCTTGGGTATAATTCTGTGCCTATAAAATAAAATGTGCTTAGGAAGGAAAGACAACTTATGTAAGATAGCCTATTTTCACAAAGCTCATATTTCTGACCTCTCCAGACCCTGAAGACCACATATTAAATCATGCCTGCCTTTTTCAAGTCGTTCCCAGGGATTAAAAAAAAAAAGGAAAGACACCTTTGCCCTCACAAAATGCTTAGTTTTCTTAGTGGAAAGTTTCCCACATCACTTTTGAGATGGGATGCTGATACAGAATTGCTGATACGAATCACATCCTAGACCCAGGAAACCTTATATTTATCTGTCTTATCACAGGAAGCAGTGGAATCAGGTTCTCTAAGGCAATTTCCTGCAGATTCAGAGATCATGTTAAAATCTGCCACATACTGGCCCACTTAGCATTAAGATATCTAACTTCATCAATAGAATCACTCAAAATAAAAATCATTTTATTGACTTTCTTATCAGTTGCAGTTCTCACTTTGCTCAGCCTCCTCACATAGTAGTTTTCCAACCCTTTGTTACTATAGCAGATGGACTGGGGAAAGAAATGTGAAAGGATATCAAAGAATCATGTGCTCTAAACCTGAAGCTTTCCTTTTTTAAATAGCATGCCATGCCCCAAACGAGGGGCTGCCCCCGTAAAATGGGATTATCTTTTGGAGAATGGACCCCTAATAGTACAGGCTTCCCTCACTAGGTAAGTGTTCTAAGAACCCATCAGCATCAGTGTACTAGCTAGCATTGCTGTGAGAGGCTGCATTCGGGCTTCAGTTCTTTTTTTTTGGATATTCTTTCAACATATTTGCCCATTTCATGATGGGTGATTTACGAGCATACCTGCCCATACCACACTGAATGTTCAGCAGTTTTTTGGCAAAAAGCATGACCCCGGTGCTCCTACCCTCCCTATTCACCTAATATTGCCCTGAACAGCTTTGTTTCCCTGGATGAAAAAAGTCCTCAAAGGGAAACATTTTGCCAACATGGAAGAGGTGAAACAAAAAAACAGCAGAAGCACTAAAAGGCATCAAAATTGATGAGTTAAAAACTGTTTTTGAGCAGTGGAAAAAGCATCTCGATAGGTCTATTGCCTCAAATGGAGAGTACTGTGAAGGTGACTTTAGTGTAAACATGTATGAAAAAAATACACAATTTTCAATAAATAAATTCTGGGATTTTGGGGGGCCCCCTTGTATGTAGACAAATAACAATTCTATTACTTAGTCTTGTGCTAAACTGTGCCCCACTTCCCAATGAGCATGGCATAGCAGCTTTCAGGAGGGAGGTACAATATGCACTTTCTTTAATTTCTTCATTATAGACTCCTTTAATATGCTCACACCTAATACTCAGGTTCCCTTCACCATATTGACTCAATGAAAACAACTCACTAGAGCTGATCCATAAATCATTAGTGAGGCTTGGAAGCTTTTCAAGATTACCAACAGGAAATGGGCAATTTCCCAAAGGCCCCTGTCCTTTCTAGAATCAAGGGACAACATGATGGATTATTTTTCGTAGGCTGTTAGAAAACATTTCATATGAGTCATTATTTTTATACTAAAAAAATGACTTTTCAAGACTTCTATCAAAAACATAAGAAAGCTTATAGCCTAGGTTCTCTAAAAAGGGAAGATGTACCCCCTCCACCCCACCCAAAAGCTAATGGAGTTGAGAGTGGTGGAAAGTACCGAGGAAATTTTTCCCACCAGGCTTCAGAAGGATCACTGACCGTCATCACAATCTGCACCTCTAAGAGACATGTGAGATGGGGTGCACAGAGAAGAAAATGACATAGAAGAAGACTGAAGCATAGAACCTACAGGAAGAAGCACAGAACCTACAGGAAGAAGGGTCAGAGCAGAGAGATGCATCTCTCTCCATCACCCACCAAGGTTAAGAAAAGTAATGTCCTTTGTCACGTGTGAGCCACCACTCCCAAGAGCAGCTGTGAAGGTCTTGCTGTGTCCTGCAGAGGAAGAACATGAAGCCAGAGAAACAATGTTAGACAAAGAACTTGAACTCTACCCAAGGCAGTGCACTATTCTATGTAACATTCTCCATGTTTAGTGACAGTGAAACTGACAAAGGGAGCATCTTCTGACTTCTAGATGTCATGGTTTCCCTCATTCTCCAAAAATCGGCAATGAAGGTAGATCATCTGAGTGCAGTCACAGTCTAGTAGTTTTTCTGGACTTATTATAATCTTACGCCATAAGTGGTGAATTGTTCAGGGAGAGAAGGATCTGAAGGAATCTACTTAAGGACCCAAAAGATGGAAACTACCCAATGGCTCATTGGCCCTTATCCCTTAAGGGGTCACTGCCACACACTTGCAGTCATTAGGGACTTCTCAAAGTCCCTAACAAATTCCGCTTTTAGTTAGGAAGATTACTAAACTCAGTGTTCTGGGCTTTACTTTCTACTTTTCTAACTCTTAATTGTTAGAAAAATTTTATTTACTGGCTTTCATCATTAATCATTAGAAAAATGTGTGAAATGTTTTCACAAAATTTCAAACTTACACTATTTAAGCATGTATAGTATATATGCCAAGTTCTGAAGTTACTTTTAGTTTCTCCATTATTAAGTTCTTGAACCTTTTGTACCTTGTTTGGAAGGCAATATTAGGTACTCCTACTGAATAACAAACTCTGGTGTGGTTTGGCACAGAAAGTTTTACATATTAGAAAAAAAGGTATCTTTTTTAAAAAGTACCTTTGCCCACAGTCTGTACTACACAAATACTATTAATTTTAGGGAGCCAAACAAGTAAAATAGGCCAGGCTCGGTGGCTCAGCCTGTAATCCCAGCACTTTGGGAGGCCGAGATGAGTAGATTGCCTGAGCCTACGGGTTCGAGACCCATCCAGGCAACTTGGTGAGACCTTGTCTCTACAATAAATCAAAAAAATTAGCCAGGCATGGTAGCATGTGCCTGCAGTTCCAGCTATTTGGAAGGCTGAGGCGGAAGGATCACCAGAGCCCAGCAGGGCTGCGGTGGCCGGGAGCATGCCACTGCACTCCAGCCTGGGCGACAGAGTGAGACTCCCACTCAAAAAAAAAAAAAAACAAGTAAAATAATTACTCCTTAGCATGAGATAAGACTAAAACTACTGAAGGGCATGACTAATCTATTAAAGGGCATGCTGTGACCAACTACAGAACTGGAAGGAGTCGGGCATTTTACTCCTGCTCTCCAAGCTATGACATATAAGTATCTGGGGCCACAGATGCATGAAATGGAAGAAATGTATCTTATATCCAAAGCCTGTTTAGGTCTGAGATTATAGGTGCTTTAACTAAAACCCTATGAACTTTGCAACTTAAGTCTATAGATGCTTTCCAATTAGTAATTATTAAAAAGCAAACAAACACACTTTGAATAGACATCTATTGGGATTGGTCCACATGCCTAAAAAAAGATATAGGCCTGACTAAAATATATCTACATATACACACACACATATATATAATAATCTGCTAATTTTAATATTCATTATTAATTTCTTCAGGAAGTAGGTGTTATACAGGTATACATGTATAAAATATACAAAAATTGATTACAACGTAATATGATTTTTGTATCTATCTAATTTGCTACTCTTTGTAAATAGTGATATGGAAAAGTAAAAAAGAAGAAATAAAAGTTACCTTTATGAACGTAAAATACTGAATATGTGATTTTTTCCCAAGAGGCACACTTCGGACTGTAACATACACACAAACTTCCTAAAAGTAAGAAGGCATTTAGGAGAGTTTAAAATAATCTATGTCATAAATTAAAAGTTTCCTAAACCACTCAATCTTACTTCTATTCCTGCTTCATCTTACCTCATAACTCTAGAAGTAGTCTATTAACAAGTTGCTAAGAAATTTCAAATCAATTAATTAATTAGCACACATTATAAGCAATGTATTGTGGTAGGCTCTTGAAGGATAGGAAAATGAATAGAGACATATGAGGGGGGTACCCCAAAAAACTGGAATTATTTTTTGGAGGGCAGGTCCTTTGTAGTACAAGCTTCCCCCACTACATAAGTGTTCTAGGAACCCATCAGCATCGGTGTACCAGCCAGCATTGTTGTGAGAGGCTGTGTTCGGCTTCAGTTGTTTTATTTTGGGGGGGAGAGAAGAAATTCTTTTAATGTGTTTGCCCATTCCATGATGGGTGATTTACAAGCACACCTGCCAACACCACGTTCAGTGTTTAGCAGTTTTGACTAAAAACAGCATTACCTCCATGCCCCACCCTCCCTACTCACCCAATCTCAGCCCGAATGACTTTTTGTTTCCCCAGAAGAAAAAGTCCCCAAAGGGAAACGTTTTGCCCATGTAGAAGAAGTGAAACAAAAAAAGGCAGAAGCACAAAAAGGCACAAAAATTGATGAGTTCAAAAACTGTTTTGAGTAGTGGAAAAAGCATCTTGATAGGTGTATTGCCTCAAATGGAGAGTACTTGGAAAGTGACTAAAGTTTAAACATGTAAGAATACACAATTTTTTATAAATTCCAGAGTTTTGGGGTCCCCCCTCATACTCCTGTTTATGAAGTCATGGGAGTCTAAGGAGTTTCCAAAGCTACAGAAGAGTCTCTTAACATGTACGCACTGCCCTGCCTTCTTATCTAGCCTGTCACTTTCCAATTATTACTAACAGCTGAAGACACCAGTTTATTAAAAATGCATTCTCCTCTTTATAGAAAATTTCCAGTCTTCTTGTTTATCCTGATTGAAAGGTAAAGTGTGATCTATCTTATGGGAATAAAAACAATTGTGGCCGGGTAGTGTGGCCATGCCTGTAATCCTAGGGCTTTGGGAGGCCAAGGAGAGAAGATAGCTTGAGCCTAGAGCTCAAGACCAGCCTGGGCAACATAGAATGAGATCCCCATCTCTACAAAAAAATAATAATAAAGATAAAATAACAAATGTGATATCCACCCATATTTGGGTATGAAGGCACTGGCCCAAGACCAAAGGAGAGCTTTTGATAATGAGTGGCCTTTTCAGATAAGCCTTGACCTCATTCATTTACCCCATCACTCCTGAACACCTTCTGCCTTCCCATCTCTCTATGTAAAACTGTACATTATCTCTAGCAGGTGCTGTTACATGAATAGACTAATGCCCATCAATGACCTACAAATGAGGATATTATGCTTAAACTAATACTTTTTTTTCCCCAGAGTCTCACTCTGTCACCCAGGCTAGAGAGCAGTGGCACACTCGCAGCCACCACAGCTTCAACTTGCTAGGCTCAGGTGATCCTTCCGTCTCAGCCTTCCAAGTTGCCAGAACCACAGACGTGCACTACCATGCCCGGCTAATTTTTTATTTATCGTAGAGACAAGGTCTTGCCAAGTTGCCCAGGTGGGTCTCAAACCCGCAGGCTCAGGCAATCCATTTACCTCAGCCTCCCAAAATGCTGGAATTACAGGCTGAGCCACCGAACCCAGCCTATTTTGATTTACTGTAGCAATGAGGTCTCACCAAGTTGCCCAGGGTGGTCTTGAACTCCTGGACTCAGGCAGCTATCTCCTTGGCCTCCCAAAGTGCTGGATTACAGGCATGAGTCACCATGTCTAGTTTAAACCAATGCTTCCAAGTGCTGGCATTTATGTGATTAACTGAAATAGGAAATGACCAAGTAGAAAGCAACTTAACAAGGAGTCAGGAAATGTGGGTTCCAGTTCCAGAGCTAATATTAACTAGTTGTGCAGATTCACCCACCACTACTTCAATGAATTTCAATATTTCTCTACTATGCTCCACTAGTTTCTTTATCAAAGAATCACGGTAGAAAAAAAAAAAAAAAGGCCATATCCCCCTAAGAGGACTATTCAATGACATTTATAAGCATTCTGTTATAATATTTATCATTTGTGACTATTTTAATGACATTTAAAACTGCAATGGATTGTTAGAAGTACATTTTTTTTTTTTAGTTGGGAGTATTATGCCACACTTGCAACTCACTGCAGTCTCAATCTCCTGGGCTCAGGCAATACTCCTGCCTCAACCCCATGAGTAGCTGGAACTATAGGTGCATGCCAATATGCCCAGCTAATTTTCTTTTTTTTCTTTTTTTTTTTGCAGAGATGGGGTCTGGCTATGGTCTCAAACTTCTGGGCTCAAAAGATCTTCCCACCTTGGCCTCTCAAAGTGTTGGGATATAGGCCTGAGCCACTGTGCCTGGTCCTAGATGTACGTTTTATTGCAGTATCTTGAAAACACACACACACACACACACAAATAACTTTATCAGATAAAATGGCAAAAATTCTGATAGATATAAAATCACTATTATGTTTACTCAGCACACAATGATAATAACACTTCTTTAAAAGTAGAGTTTTTTAAGGTCATAGTACCCTGAATACATCCAATCTCCTCTAAAAGTTGAATACACACTTGAGAATAAAAGTAATCCGTTGGCCAGGCATGGTGGCTCAAGGCTATAATCCCAGCACTTTGCGGGGCTGAGGTGAGAGGTTTGCCTGAGCCCATGGATTCAACACCAGCCTGGGCAATATGGTAAGCCCCCGTTTCTACAATAAATCAAAAACTTAGCCAAGCATGGTAGCACATGCCTGTAGTTCCAGCTACTTGGAAGGTTGAGGCGGAAGGATCGCCTGAGCCCAGCAGGTCAATGCCAGGTGACCGTGAGCATACTACTGCACTCCAGTCTGGGCAACAGAGTGAGACTCCAACTCGAAAAAAAAAAAAGTAATCTATCACTAAGGCAGAAACAAAATAATAATTATAAGAGTTACAAAAGTTCCATGTATCACTTTGACTACTTTCATACAGTAAACATATTATCAGCAAAAAAAAAAAGAAAAACTACTGGTTTATTTATTCTCTTATATTCTATAATGACAAGGAGCAAGAAATTGCCAGTAAACATAGATAAAACTTCAGTCTTTCAAGTAATAAAAAATATATATAAAGTAAAACAAGGCATCATATTTTTCCTTTCAAACAAGCACAGTTTTTAAAATGATAATGAATGTTGTCAAGGGAGCATGTTTATCCTAAACATTCTCAGATAGTAGCAGTAAAAGAGTGAACTAGCACAACCTGGCTGAAAAACAGTTTTGCAGAGGTTTAAATATATTTATACCTGCTGACCCAGTAATTTCTTCTTTTGGGAATCTATCCTGGGGAATGAACATGAAATGTCGACAAAATAGATCATAACCTCCATTCTAGCAAAATCCTCCACACATCATCCTTCAGAGAATGGAGGTTACTGCTTTTTCTCATTTTGAAGATCATTAAAGTGAGATCTGAATAAATGTATCTAATTACATACACTGAGAACCATATCTAGATCTCAAGCAAATATTTCCAAATCGTTAGATCATGGCTTAGTTCCCCTCCCAATTCCAAAGGGAAAAAAGATACAGCAAGGTGAAATAGAGTATATACAGGTTCTGCAAAGCTGTCCAACAGAACTTTCTTCTATGATGGAAATGTTCTATACTTTTACAGTCCAATACAGTAGCTATTAGCCATATGTGGCTATTGAGCACTTTAAATTGGCTAGTGTGACTGAGGAACTGTTTTTTTTTTATTTTCTTTCATGTTAATTAACTTAAATGTCAATGGTCACAGTGGCCAGTGGCTACCATATTGGACAACACAACTCTAGAGCACTGGTTCATAACCCTGACAGTACATTTAACTTACTTGGGATTACAGATGTCCAGTCTCCACCTCAAATCAATTAAGTCAAAATCTCCAGGGGAAGGGGGAGACCCAGGTATTTATACTTTTTCAAGTTTACTAAGTAATACTAATGGGAACAAAGGCTGGGAATCACTTTTAATATCAGCAGATTTGGATTTGAATCCTGGCTTTTGGTTTATTAAGTGTATTGCCTCAGGCAAGTTCATTAAATTCTCTAAGTCTCAGTTTTCTTACCTATAAGTAAAGAAAATATGGAACCTGATTAATAAGGTTCTTACAAACGAATTAAATGAGATAATGTATATAGCTCTGGCAAAGAAGTTATATCTGGCTATAAAAGTTAGTTGCTATTATTATTTCAGAATAATCTTGCTGCTTTTTACAAGTCAGGAGACGTTACCATTTGAAAAAACAAAGCATGCTCTTAAGGGTGTATCCAGAGATGTTTAATAAAATCCATTAGTGATGAAGATAACATCTCAACGTTGGCTAGCCTTGGGGAAACCATTTGGACAATGAAAGCTATTGTGGATAAAGTTATCCAGGGGAAATTTTCTCATTGGAACAATTATCAAAAGGCTCTATAATTTGCTAAAACACAAGCCTAATTCTGGGAACTTGTGAAGAGCAACTCTTGTAATTATATGAACAGGAAGAATGTTCCCACTGCCCCACTCACTACCTCCCGGTAGGTGGTGCACAAGAAGGAATGACAGCCACTGACTTACAACTTACAAGTACAGCTTCAGAGCTGACCATCAGACAGGAAAGAAGTGAAAATATTTTCTTTCCTCTCAATGCTTAGAAAGTCTCTGATTGATCTACCCTCCTACTGTTAGAAAAATCTATGTAAATTTATCATTTTCAATACAATATACAAGTGGGCTGTCAACAACCACAGCACTTTTGCTTAATGTCATAAGCACACCGTCATCCAGATTTTAACCTCTAATTCCTTGGAGGGTAGCCAACTTTATTTCTTAAGGCGGAAAAGTTCAGGACAAAGATTCTTTCAAGAATGTAAAAAATAGTTGGGCATGGTGGTTCACACCTCTAATCCCAGTACTTTGGGAGGTCGAGGCAAGAGGATTGTCTGAGTCCAGGGGTTCCAGACCAGCCTGGGCAACTTAGCAAGATCCCATCTCTAAAATAAAATTTAAAATTAGCCGGGCATGTGGTGTGCACCTGTAGTTCCAGCTACTAGGAAGGCTGAAGTGGAAGGATCACCTAAGCCTAGTGGGCCTGACCTACTCAAAAAAAAAAAAAAAAAAAAATGCAAAAATAATCCTGAAGGGACAAAATGGCTCCCAGTGACTAAGATGTGACCACTGAATGTCAAATAGTATTATATCATCATTAATGTAAACAGTTAGAGTAAATTAAGTTTGCATAATACTTCAAGTCTATTAGCATTCCTTTTATGAACCATGCAGTGGAGAATTAAGCTCTCCATTATAGAGGGAGCCATATTTGAATTAGATGACATGCTTCCTTCTCCAATCCTATTTTGCAGGAATTGATGTTTTTATTTTAACAACAAAGGTTTAAAAAAACACACACATTTTTGAAAAGTAATCTGAAAACACATGAACTGACAATTTATAAGTCAAAAACCAAAAGGTTCTTTCTCTAGTTCCTTTCATCTTAAATCTGGTAGCATCTCATTTGAAATTGGCTTATTTTTTCTACTTCAAAGCTGACCTTAAAGAGTAAGACTCATTTTCTACTCTTTCAAACATTGCTAAGAATGAAAAAAAAAAGACACACATTTTATGCCAGATAAACCTAACATTTGATTAAATATGGCATCATAAATAGTCCATTTATAAGTTACAGATACTACTGTTCATGAAAAATACCTATGGGAATCAAATGAAAAAGAATAAAAGTCAAGAGAATTAAAGCCTAAAATGATTATTTATATCCAATAGATTTAAAGCAAAGTCCCAGGGAAGAATCTACCCTGCTTGCTCCACGGATCCCGCAAATTCACTCCAGCAGTCACTCTTCTCTGCTGTGCATTGCCCTCCTTCCCTTCTCCACTAAATAAATCCTGTCAGCATTCAAACATACAAGAGTCTCGACCATCTTAAAAAAAAAAATTCCCCAGGCTGGGCATGGTGGCTCATGACTGTAATCCCAGCACTTTCGGAGGCCGAGATGAAAGGATTGCCCAAGCCCACAAGTTCAAGACCAGCCTGGGCAACTCTCTACAATAAATCACAAAATTAGCCAGGCGCTGTGACATGTACCTGTAGTTCCAGCTACTTGTAAGGCTGAGGCGGAAGAATCGCCTGAGCCCAGCAGGTCAAGGCTGCAGTGGCCACAAGCATACCACGGCACTCTAGCTTGGGCGACAGAGTCTCTGATCAAAAAATAACAATAATAATAATAATAATAATAATATTCCCCAAATCCCACTTCCCCTTCCAGTTGCTGCCTCTTCTATGTCTACACATGCTACTATGACTTTTTCAACTCCTGTATGCCACTTAACACAACACAGTCAAGATTTCATCTCAATTTTCCACACAAAGGGCTCACAGTAACTCCACGCTGTGAGTCCCAGCAGACTCCACCTTGTCACAATTAGCCATTCTCTCCTTTGTAGAATTCCCCACTGCCTTTGGCTCTTATAATGCCAACCTTGCCTTGGTTTTTCTCCTCTCTCTCTAGACATTCTTTTTCCTTTCCCTTTGGATGTTCCACCTAACCTTTTATATATGTATGCTTCTAGATCTTATTCCTAAATATCTTCCCTTCTGACCTTGTACCCCTCCCATGGCTTCAAATGCCAGCTATATTCTGACCGCTTCCACATTTATACATTACAGCCCTGACCCCTCTTCTAAGCTCCAGATCTTTTAGTTAACATGTCCAAAGCAAAACTCACAACCTTCCTTTCTGAGTCCTACCAAAACCCCTATAATTCGGTAAATGTCAAGCACCACTGTTTACCCATTTGATGATGCCAAAACCACTCCTCTTCCATTAAATTTATGGCAAGTCTTCTTAGTTTCATCTCCAAAATGCATCTCAAACCAACCCATCTAATTCTCTCTACCTCTACTGCCCATCCTAGTGCAAGCCACCATCATCTCAAACGTATAACTAGATCTCATCCTAACTGCTCCACTCGCCACTTTTTCTGTTACCTCCTCCAATCCATTCCCCACACAGCAGCCACAGTGATCTTTTTAAAGCACACATCTAATCATGCCACTGCCCGCTTAGAGCATGTCAGTGAAGGAGCATTAGTGGATCTTAAAACTGTCAGGTGAAAAGATGTTAGGATAGTCACACGGTGCCAAAGTATCACCCTAAAAATGACTAATAAAGAGGTTAAAATGTACCTTTTATAAGAGAGTCATACAATGGTTACCACTTAACCAAATTATCAGACATCACCACAAATCGTAGGCTCCCTGATATTATATGTCTCTGATCTGACGCAAATGAAGTTTACAGCATCACCTGGGAAGTAAGCCCCCCAAAACATGCAAGCTTTATAGGAGTTACACACAACTGCCTTTACTCAGCTATGCATAATTTCCAATTTCCAGGAAATATAAAGGATAGAGATAAAAGTTGAATGCCTACACAAGAAAACAATTAGATAAATCCAGAATGTAGGACATTATAAAAGGTAAATGGATTGGACTCTTCAAAAGGTCAGTGTTGTGACAGAAAAAATAAAAGGCAGAAAGTAGGACCGGGGGATTGTTGTACATTAAAAAGACAAAGATTTAAGCTGGGCACGGTGGCTCATCCCTGTAATCCCAACACTTTGAGAGACGAAGGTGAGAGGATTGCCTGAGCTCAGTGGTTCAAGACAAGCCTGGGCAACTTGGCAAGACTTGGTCTCTACAATAAATCAAAAAATTAGCCAGGTATGGTGGCGGATGCTTGTAGTTCCAGCTACTTGGAAGGCTGAGGCAGAAAGATCACTGAGCCCGGCAGGCCAAGGCTGCAGTAGTTGTGAGCAAGCCCATGCACTCCAGCCTGGGTGACAGTAAGACTCTGACTCAAAAAAAAAACAGAGACAAAGATTTAATAACCAAATGTAATGCATGAATCTTGACAGAATATTTTTTTATATTTTTTTTATTTATTTATCTGTACACACACATATAAATACACATGACTTTTTTTTTCTCTGAGTCAGCATCTCACTCTGCTGCCCAGGCTATAGTGCAGTGACACAACCACAGTTACTGCAGTCTCAACCTGCTACGTTCAGGTGATCCTTCCGCCTCAGCCTTCCAAGTAGCTGGTACCATAGGCGTGCCTGGCTAATTTTTTTGATTTATTGTAGAGCTGAGGTCTCACCATGTTACCCAGGTTGGTCTTGAACTCCTGTGCTCAGGCAATCCTCTTGTTTCGGCCTCCCAAAGTGCTAGGATTATAGACCTGAGCCACTGTGCCCAGCTCACATGACATTTTTAAGCTGTCATGGAAATTTGGGTATAAAATAATGTTGGCCAAGCTCAGTGGCTCAACCTGTAATCTCAGCACTTTGGGAGGCCGAGGCAAGTGGATTGCCTGAGCCCGAGGGTTCGAGACCAGTCTGGGCAATTTGGTGAAACCTCATCTCTACAATAAATCAAAAATTAGCCTGGTGTGGTAGCGCACACCTGTAGTTCTAGCTACTTGGAAGGTTGAGGTGAAAAGATGGCCAGAGCCCAGCAGGTTGACGCTGGGGTGGCCGTGAGCAGGCTAGTGCACTCCAGCCTGGGTAACAAAGTGAGAATCTGACCCAAAAATTAATTAATTAATTAATTAAATAAAAGCTTAGTGATTAATGTAATTAACTTCTTTCAATAATAATGAAAGAGTATCTTTAACCAAAAGCGGTATGTGCTGAATTATGTAGTGGTAAAGTGTTATGAAGTCTGCAACTTATTTTTAAATGGTTTGGTCCAAAAAGAAGAAAATGGTACCAATATATGGGGAGAATGATAAAGCAAATGCTGTAGATGATATTAAATAAAAAGGTACATGAGCTGGGTGCAGGGGTTCACACCTATAATCTCAGCACTGTGGGAAGCTAGAATGAGAGGATCACTTGAGTCCAGGAGTCCAAGACCAGTCTGGGCAACATAGCGAGACCTCATCTCTGCAAAAAAGCAAAAAATTAGCTGGGCATCATGATACATGCCTGTAGTTCCAGCTACTCAGGAGGCTGAGGCAGAAGGTTCACCTAAGCCTAGGAGGTTGAAGCCAGCCTGGGTGACATAGTGAGACCTTGACTCAAGAAAAAAGAAAAAAAGTATATGAACGCTCATTATATTTTTGAACATTTCAGTGAGCTTGAGCATTCTTAAAATAAAGTGTAAATAAAAGA
Source organism: Carlito syrichta (assembly GCF_000164805.1). Classification (NCBI taxonomy): domain Eukaryota; kingdom Metazoa; phylum Chordata; class Mammalia; order Primates; family Tarsiidae; genus Carlito; species Carlito syrichta. Next base: position 16,128 of record NW_007252929.1, read on the forward strand.
AAACTTTTTTAACTTTTAATTTTTTTTAAAGATTTGGGGTACAATTCAGGGTTAGGTATACCAATGTTCATTATGCAGGTACCCTTGTTGATGAGGTGTGTACCCCCTTCCCCAGGCAGATTCCCACTACTGCCAATCCTGCTACCCTGCTACCCTCCCAGCGGTATCCAATACTGCCAATCCTTTTCTTATAGTATTACAATAATTGTTGAAGGTTCGCTTATGAATGAAAACATGTGATACTCAGTTCTTTGTTTTTGTGAAAGATCACTCAGTATTATAGACTCCAACTCCATCCAGGTTGCTGTGAAGTTCATAATTTTGTTCTTCTTTATAGCTGTGTAATATTCCATAATTTATGTAACACATTTTTTTTTAATCCAGTCCTCTTTTGATGGGCAGCATGGTTGGTTCCATGTTCTTGCTACTGTGAACAACGCTGCAATAAACATACGTATGCAGGTTTTTTTTATAGAGTGATTTGAGTTCTTTCGGTATATTCCCAGTAGGGGGATTGTGGGGTCATATGGAAGGTTAATTTTTAGATCTTAGGAATCACCACATTGTTTTCCATAGAGACTATACTAGTTTCCATTCCCACCAACAGCGTAGAAGTGTTCCCTTTTCGCTGCATCCTCTCCAGCATCTGTTGTTTTTTGAGTTATTGATGCTAGCCATCCTGGCTGGTGTTAGGTGATATCTCAGTGTAGTTTTAATTTGCATTTCTTTGATGACAAGGGAGGCTGAGCATTTTTTATGTATCTGTTGGCTGCTTGTATGTCTTCTTTTGAGAAGTATCTATTCATATCTTTTGCCCACTTTGTAGTGGGGCTGTTTGTTTTTTTTCTTTTGGGCACATTTGAGGTCCTTGTAGATCCTAGATGTTAAGCCTTTGTCAGACATACAGTTGGCAAATATTTTTTCCCAGTCTGTGGGCTGTCTCCTCGCTCTCTTGATGGTTTCTTTGGCTTTGCAGAAGCTTGTCAATTTGATGAGGTCCCACTTGTCTATCGTATCTCTTATGGCATGGGCACTTGGGGTTTTGATCAGGAATTAGTTGCCAGTTCCAATTTTCGTAAGAGTGCCTCCTGCATTTCTAAGATTCTTATAGTTTGAGGTTTTACATTTAGGTCTTTGATCCATTTAGAGGTGATTTTTGTGTATGGTGATAGGCAAGGATCTTGTTTTAACCTTCTGCATGTGTTCAGCCAGTTTTCCCAGCACCATTTACTGAATAAGTTCTCTTCCCAGTCGTTAATGGTGGAGACTTTGTCGAAGATGACTTGGTTGAGAAATTAATGTTTTGCTTCTGGAATCTCTATCCTGTTCCATTGGTCTGTATGCCTGTTCTTGTACCAATACCAGGCTGTTGCGATGATTATAGCTTTATAATAGAATTTAAAGTCTGGGAGTGTGATACCTACTGCTTTGTTTTGTTTATTTGGTTGGTTATTGGTTTTTCTTGGCTGAGGATTGTTTTGGTGATTCGTGGTGGTTTATGTTTCCATATGAATTACTGTATTGTCGTTTCCAGGTCTGAGAAGAATGCTGCTGGTAATTTAACGGGGTATTGCGTTAAATCTGTAGGTTGCCTTGGGTAGGATAGACATCTTAACATTGTTGATTCTTCCAATCCAAGAGCATGGAATATTTTTCCATTTGTTTGTGTCATCTTTAATTTCTTTGAGCAGTGTTTTGTAGTTTTCATCATAAAGTTCTTTCACTTCTCTGGTTAGGAAGATGCCAAGGTATTTCATTTTTGTTCTGGCTATTGTGAATGGGATTGTGCTTTTTATTTGAGTTTCTGTTTGTTTTTTGTTGGTGTATTGAAATGTGACTGTCTTTTGCACACTGATTTTATGTCCTGAGACTCTACCAAAGTCCTTTATCAGTGCAAGGATGTTTTTGACAGATTCTCTTGGGTTTTTGAGGTATAGAATCATGACATCTGCAAAGAGGGCTAACTTGACTTCCTCTTTTCCTATTTGGATACCCCCGACCTCCTTCTCTTGTCTGATTGCTCTAGCTAGGACTTCCAAAACTATGTTGAAAAGGAGAGGTAAGAGTGGGCATCCTTGTCTTGTTTCAGTTTTCAGGAGAAATGGTTCCAGTTTCTGTCTGTTTAGCAGTATGCTGGCTGTGGGTTTCTCATAGATGGCTCTTACTATTTTGAGGTATGTTCCATCTATGCCTAGATGTTCGAGGGTTTTTACCAAGAAGGGATGCTAGGTTTTGTCAAAAACTTTTTCCTGGCTCAGCCTGTAATCCCGCGCCTTTGGGAGGCTGAGGTGAGTGGATTGCCTGAGCCCCCAGGTTCGAGACCCGCCTGGGCAGCGAGACCTCATCTCTACAATAAATCAAAAAATCAGCCGGGCATGGTAGAGCATGCCTGTAATTCCATCTACTTGGAAGGCTGAGGCGGAAGGATCGCCGGAGCCCAGTGGGTCGAGGCTGCGGTAGCCAGGAGCGGCCACTGCACTCCACTCTGGGCGACAGAGTGAGACTCCAGCTCAAAAAAAAAAAATAATAACTTTTTCCACATCTAATGATATAATTTTGTGGTTTTTGTTTTTACATCTGTTGATGTATTTAATTACGTTTATGGTCTTACGAATGTTGAATCAGTCCTGCATCCCAAGGATGAAGCCTCCTTGGTCGTGGTGGATGATTTTTGAGATGTGTTGTTGAATCCAATTTGCCAGGATCTTGTTGAGAATTTTAGCATCTATGGATATTGATATCCTAGCATCAAGGATACTGGCCTGTAGTTCTCTTTCTTTGTTGGATCTTTACCTGGTTTGGGTATCAAAGTGATGTTAGCTTCACAAAATGATTTGGGGAGAGTTCCATCTTTCTTGATTGCCTGGAATACTTTCAGTAGGATTGATATCAGTTCCTCCTTGTATGTTCTATAGAATTCTGCTGGTCCAGGGCTTTTTTTGTAGGCAGTTTAGAAGAAAACTTTCAATGACTTCTCAACACTTTTATAATAAAACCTAAAATCTGGAGGGGGGGAGTTAGGATTGGCAGTAGTGGGAAACTGCCATGGAAGGGGAGGGCACATCTCATCAACAAGGGTACCTGCATAATGAACATTTGTATACCTAAACTTGAATCATACTCCCCATCTTCAAAATTGAAAATTAAAAAAAAAACCTAAAATCCTCCCATGATCCACAAAGTCCTAAGAAGTCTGGCCCTGCCTATATCTCCAGCTGTCTCTCACAACACCCCTCCTTGCTCACTCTACTTCAGTTAACACTGGTCTTAGTTCATACACATCCTGCAAGTCTCTACTGAAATATCACTTTCTTGAGCTCCCCAGGTCTGGTGTGTGCAGGGACTTGACTGAGGGGACCTGGGATGGTCAGGAAAAAATGGGATGGATTGTGGAGGAGTAAGGTTGAAAGGCAATTTTTAGGACTAAGAACTGGGAAGGAATGTCTTGGAGGGTGGCAGAAACAAGGATGGACAGGCTGAACGAGAACACAGTTAACCTATTAAAGCTTCATCATACATTTGCACAGCCTCCTATAATGTTCATTCATAATGTTTATTATGACTCTATTTAAATACCATGTATGTACTTATGCAATGCCTAAAATCCATACCAAATAGTAATCTTTATGCTAAGAAAGATTAGATCAGTTTTGCTCATCATTGTCTCCCCAATACTTGGCAAACTGTAAAGTGTCCAATAAATGTTGGCCTATGGGATGAACACTACATAATTTGGCTTTCAAGGAATACAATTGTAGTCCAAGTGCTTCTTAAGCAGTAAATGTTCATTCAAGTTGGGATATAAAAGATGGCTATATTTAGTTATTAGTATTGATTATTTAGTTGTTATGGTTACTGAGCAGTTTTCTTCACCAAATTCACTGAATATAACCATATTCATCTCCTCTTAGTTTCAGGTGTTCTTTTTTCCCTCTCTATTTTCTCTATGAAAAATAAACAGGTGTTAAGGGAAAGATTATTGCACACTAATAACTTTATGTCAAACTTTGATTGTTAGGTCAGTAGGTTATAACATGGCTCTTAAAGCTAGGTACAAAAGTTTAGAACTCAAACACATCAGTAAGCCTCATGCAGACCTATTTGTTAAAAGATGGAGGAAGTGAGAAAATATAGATTGATTAAATACAAATCCATCTCCACTATTCGAACAAAACAAATAATAACTATTAGGACAAAATTATGCTGACTGTGGCTTATTTGATATAGATAGCATATGTATAAAAGTGGTAGACAAGATAATTTGATAATGAAAATCCATATTATCACCAGTGTAAGAATGCAACTTGACTATATTTCATTTTTAGGCTCCATATAGCTAAATGATGACTAAATTTTGTCTAGAACTCAAGTATAGTTGCATAAATTAATAAATACAGTCCGGCCAGGCTCAGTAGTTCAGCCTGTAATCCCAGCACTTTGGGAGGCCAAGGTGAGTGGACTGCCTGAGCCCACGGGTTCAAAACCAGTCTAGGCAACTTGGCGAGACCTCGTCTCTAAAATAAAATAAAAAATAACTGGGGGTGGTAGTGTGCATCTGTAGTTCCGGCTACTCAGAAGGCTGAGGTGGAAGGATTGCTAGAGCCCAGAAGGTCGATGCTGGGGTGGCCATGAGTGTGTGTGCCACTGCACCCCAGCCTGGGTGAAGGAGTGAGACTCCAACTCAAAAAAATAAATAAGTAAATAAATATAGCTCTGGTTCTACCTGTATGGTTGGTAAAAACACACAGAGTCAGGTGTTTGGATCCTTTCTCCTGGTCCTGAAGGCAATCACATCCAAAGTTGACAAGTCTAAGAACATAATGGATAAGAAATCATTGAATGCATTTAAAAATACATACTCTCGTAAAGAATGTGAGTAACCACTATAATATACCCACAGAAGTAGAAACAGTCCTGAGAAGTATAAGGAGATAACTATTGGTTAATAAATCATTTAGTTTTTTTTAAAGACATAATATATAAATAGTATTAGCCTGACAATAGAGAAAAAATATATAGTACTTTCAACTTACATTCTTAAAACTTTTTTAAACATATTATGTTTAAAAATAAGCACAACTAAATGTTCACATACGAGTATGATTAAATAAAGCCAGTGAAATACTTTTAGCAGTATAGGATTATCATTACTCTGATTCAGTTAAATCTTTATTTCTTCTACATATTGATGGCCTTGTGTTGTTTTCAAAAGCGTCTCATGTTTTTATGACATAAGAAATAGTCTGGGACAAGAAAAAACCTTGCCTTTTGTATTAAAAAGAAAAACAGGAAAAAAAAAATAAAGGAACATACTCAGGTGAGCTACAAATGAATTGACCTGTGACATTCTCTTTGATGGAAACAAAAAAGGGGTTTTGATATTTGATTCCAAATGTAGTTTTCTTTGACTCAATGAGTCCATTTATAGAGATCACAAGGATTTCACTGAATCCTTTTATTGGTGAAGAACATGTCCATACATCAAAATAAATGATGATGCCTACTGAAATAAATGGCTATGAATATCAATACAATTGACTTTACATGTACAGTCCTGTGTTCATGTTTAATAAAGTTGTTTATAATCCCCATATATATATATATATATATACACACACACACACACAATCACAAGGAAAATCAAACTTTTTACCTGCTTAGCAGAAATGAGGAATAAACATAATCATTTTACCCAGAAGTCCCTATAAAAATTAGTAGCAATTATGAATAACTTACCTAAATTCTGAGCCATTTAATGATATGTCCAAGGATGCTTCAAACTGTCAAAAAAATCAGGAGAAAATTAATCCAAAAAATTTCATTAATTGAGTGGTGAAAACCAGAGCAAGCCTGACAGTGCTGTTCTTGTCTAATGAGGCAAGACCCTTTTAACCAGCATTATCTTCAGAGGTCATATCCCAAATCTACACAAAAAGTCCATTGGGAATATTCTGGAGTTTACATACAATCACAAGCTTGATGTATATTTATTTCTTAAAGGACTAAAGCTGGCAAAACTTTGTCTTAGACTTGAATATTATAAACAGACTGTATAAGAGGCCAGTTGGAAGTAATAGCCTTTTACAAAACACAGAAATGACCACAGAAAGAAGGAAGGAAGGACTAGGTGTCTTTAGAAAGAGAATAGGTGAGCCAGCAAAAGAGCAGGAGAGGTAAATGCAGTTCTTATAATGGTATGATACCAATCTGTATTGGATACAGTCCTAGTCAAGAAGAAAACCTACTGTCTATCACAGATAAAGATATCTGGGACTCCTCACCACAAGGCTAATAATCCAAATAGTTTTTTTCCAAGAGTAATGCTATATTTTTACTAATTAAACTACACCCTCTCATTGGTCTTTTTCGTTATTCTTAAATCTACCATCCTCACAAAGTCCTTTTGAGTAAAATAACTTGCAACCATTTAGCGTTATCTACGATAGACCACACTAATTACCTTCTACTAATACCCACTTATACTTGTTTCTTTATTGTGAGGCATTAAGTGAGTAGAGATTTCCTGTATATGTTTTTCTAATGACCCATACTATTGCATTTGGTATAGAGTTGAAGCTTTGAAATGGCAAGAACTATGTTACTTGCTCATATAATGACTAACATAACAACAAGAATGCTAAAATAATGTTTATGATAACAATGCTCTTAAAAGGAGGCAATGTGTTATAAAATTTCCTGTAACCCAATCATTCTCTGGACCTACCATTAAGTTAAAGCTCTCATCAGCATAAAACTGGACGCATTTCAAGATACTCCCTGATGTCTAAAAGAGAAAACAGAATGACATATTATAATTTTAAAAATCACCAGGGAAAGAGAGAAAAAAATAAGCATTCCAGAAGCAAAAAACTATTGAAAATGCTTTCATTCTTTTTAATAAACCTTCATTGACTGTTCCAATCAATGAAAATGTAGTGATTAATAAAATTGCAGTGATGATAATACCAAAATCAAATTGTTTCTATAAACAGGAGTGCTCATGGATTAGTTTTTACCTTTAGGTCAATGTAATATAATCTCTGCTCTGACATATCCCACTGAGCCCAAACAAAATCCTCGGCTATTCTGTCTCTTGGGAGATGGTCAGAATTTTTAATCACCTAAAAAGACCCAAAAAAAAAAATTATAAATAAACAACTTTTAAGGGAGAACATATTTGGGATTCATAATTATTTTCCATATCTATCCATATGACACATGTAAATATTTCCACAGTTCATTTTTAGCAGCCCCCCCAACACATACACAGTCTTTCCAGAAATGTTTCAAGTCATCATTTCATTACCTCCTCTTCCCAACCACTCTACGATATACTATTTCATTTTTCTTCCTAGTTTAACAGATAGGCTAATGCTGTTGACAGCAAGACCACATCTCCCACAAATCAACAGCTGCATTAATAGAGGAGTCAGAACTTTCTCTTCTATATATAACCCCCTCAAGTCAGACCTCTCTGCAGATAAGAACCCTTCACTACCAAAGACAGAAGCTGAGATGCCAAGAAAAAAACTCAGACCTGGGAGCGGGAAGTACTAGGCAATGACCCCAGTTTGGTCATAAACCAACCACACAAGCTTCAGGCATGCTTCTTACCAGTATGTCTTCCACAATGAGTATGATGATCTTGCCCATCTCTCAGAAATACTTAACTATTCATCCTTCAGGTCCTGACTTAGGCATTGCTTCCTGTACAAAGCCTTCCCTCACCTCCCCAGAATAAAGGAAAAGCTCTTCAATTCTGCATTCCTATGGTACTTTGGCATGCTTCTACTACAATTACATTTCAATTAATGCTATAAGTCTCCCCCAATGAATACGCACTCTCCTACAGCACCTTTCTATTTCCAATGTCTTGATCATTTCTAGTAGATAACAGTACTCAAAAAATGCTTGTTCAAAAGAAGAAAAACAAAATAAGGTGTGCAAGAGTAAACTGCCAAGGATATAACAAGTATAAAGTATTTGTTTTCCAAGTAGCAAAATCAGAGAACTATAGTATCAGTAGATTCCAGAAACCATCTAATTCAACCCCTCTATAGGTAAGAAAATTGAGGCCCAAAGAGGTTAGATTAAGCTGCACAGTTAGTCCAGCATGGCCTAGAATCCCAGTGTCCTGGCATTGTCCCAGTGCCCTTTCAGTTGATGTCAAAATCACGACAGAAGGAGTTAAGAATTCATTTTTCTCAAAATGTTTATCAAGCAAAAGTCATATACATTGAGGCAGATGAGTAAAGAATGAAGACATGTCAAGGTAGAAGAAATGAGTAAATAAAAAAATGTCAGAATGGCCCATATTCATGCCTAAACGCTCTCGAATTCTAACAGAACTAACTACGACTTGAGGAAGACATAGCATAAAGCATAATATATCTCTCTTTCTTGCTTGCCCAGGTCCATTCCATTTAGGCCAGAGGAGAATAATGCTGAAGAAAAGACCCAATAGTACCTGTCTGTCACTAAATTTGGGGCAATTCTTCAATTGTTCTGAAATTTGTTTGGCTGGGGTAGATTTGGGAACCCTTCCTTATAAAGGTATATGCTGACAAAGCATGGGTATCAGATTGCAATGTGCCCAGGTTCAAATCTCAATTTTGTTCCTCTCTAGGGTCACCTCACCTCTGTAAGTACTGGTTGCTATCTTTTCCATAAAAAGAGGCACAAGTATAAATACCACCACTATCATTCAGGGATATTGGGAAGAATATGTGGAATTGCATACTGATATAAGAAGCTGTCATCTAAGCCTCTAAGAATGAGGGCAGAAGAGCTTCCTGGAAGAACACACATGAATAAAGGAATGCTAAGCTGACACAGCACCACCTAGGTGGGCAGACTCCTTTCTGAGCTGCTGACAGGTGTCTGTCTGTCTGCCTCTCTCTTGGTTCCCAGTCGTCTGTCTATGCTCACTCCCAGTGCCACACCCAACTTGTTTTCTTAACTTTCTCCACTAAATTCTCAGTACTAACATTGAGATACAGCCTTAGGCTTGCCTCTTGGGCTTTACCCTCTTCTGACTTCTGGCCTTGTTATTTTTTTTAATTTTTATTTTAAAGATGTGGGGTATCTGTCCTTGTACTCCATCCATTTAGCCACTGGTGGCCACTGGTAGCCCAGAGCTCTAGCCACACACATTCCCCTGGTAATTTTCCATCCAGGCCTCTTGCCTTGAGATGTTCTATAACTGACACATAATTAATAAGTGTCATTTCCTATTCCAGTTTTGTTCATATAACTTCAAAATTTAAATCTTCAGAGAAACTTGTAAGTCTTCAGAGAAAGACTATTTTGACGCAGCCTAGATATTGAAAGAAATCATTTTAATATCAATAAAATATTAAGATCTTATCAAAATTATCAAAAAAAGACAACCCCAGTAGAAAAATAGAAAAGGATATAACTGAACAATTTTCAAAAAGCAAATCAAATAGTCAATCAGCATAGGAAAAAATTCTCAAACTCATTCATATAAAGGGAAGTGTGGACTAAGAGAATAAGAAGACATCAATTTGTACCCATCAAATTGGAAACTTTTTAAAAGGTATTAATGGTATGACTAGAGGGAAAGGGTAAAACTGTCATTTTTTACAAGTTTTTTGGAAAAAATCTGGCAAAATCTGTTGATATGTATTAAATACAAGTACTCATCAATCCAACAATCCATCCCTGAGGATTTAGTTCAAAGAAATATATGTACCAATACATAAGACAAAAAATGTTTGAGATAAAAACAAAAAAGTGGCAAGTAAGCAAAAGTCCATCCATGGCAGAATGGCTGAAAATATGTGGACACCTGTACCGGAGACTATCATATACTTCTTAAGAGAATGAATTGGAGCTACTCCGGTTGACTTGTAGGTAATTCCACAAAGTTGAATGAGGAAGAAATCAACAGTAATTCCTGGAACTGTCAGGTGCGGGTAGGAGATTAGTATTAGTATAAAGTCTGAAAGGATACATACCAGGTTGTGAACAAAAGTTAGAGGTAAAATGGAAAGGAGAAGGGAAACAAGCAAAAGAAAAAAAAAAACAAAGAAAATTAGGCTATGTAAAGGAGATATATATATATATATATTCTCAGCATATATATTATGATCTCATTTGTTATACATGTGTATATACACATAAAAACTATAATAAAAAACTATTAGATCTCTATTTAGTAACTTATAGCAACACTCCTGAAATATTAAGGTAAAAGGTAAACACAGAAGCAGCAGGTCAAAGCATATATTATGATTCTTTTGGTTTAAAAAAAGTTGAATCCCCATATATGTGCCTCTAACCTTGCAAAGGTTTGCACAAGCAAGAAAGCTGTGAAAAGACTCACACAGGCTACTGTTATTAGTTATCTCAGCAGACTGAGATTGTAGAGTGAAAGAGAAAGAAAGAGGATAATTAACTTCCTCATGTGCTTTGGTATTGTTTTATACATCACAACACCAAGTCTACAATTTGAAAGGCATCAAATAAAGAAAACATTATGTATCGATAACATTAATCTATCTTTAACAGTCTAGAAATTACTCTGTTGAAAAAACTCTGAAACAAAGGAATTTCAAATCTTTACCACTCTATTTCCATCTTCTTTGGCCACTTGGATATGAAATTGTTCAATATCTTTTTAAAAAGAAACAAAGAAAGATAATTTGCCTTCAGGAAATACATGAGTACTCTTTTTTGCCTAACAATCATAAACAAATTTTTTTAAAAACAATGCAGATTAAACAACTGGTTGCAAAACAATACTATCATAGTAATCTCACAATAGAGATTCAAAAAAATTGTTTAAAACCACCTTTCTCCATTCTCCTTGACAGTCTATTTCAAGCCCTGTATTTAATCTGTTCCTCAATATCAGGAATACATGAAACATTTAGCCCTTCTGCTCTCCTGAGTTCCCTCAACAAGTGTTTGCCTTCCCTATATTGTCTTCTACAGGCTAACAAGGGCTTATTTGCAGGATTTATCTTCAATTTCCAAACACTAAACACTTGTTTGTAGGAACGTATAAGACAGAAAATTCATACACAGGATATATTAGGTAGTCATTTTATAGGGATCAGTTTCACACTAACAAAACCCTAAACACTTTAAATTAATTTGTAGATAGTCCCTTTCTATCAGTAACAAGTAAGATACAGCCATACTTACCATCTGTTAGTTCCAGTCACAAAAAATGTGAGACAGAAAATTGAGCAAGAGCTTAAAACTGAACATAACCTTACCCTTCACCTGTCCTTCCAAGTATAAGCCAGCAGTTTCATTGTATAATATGAAAGCCAACCCTAGTAGATAAGGTTCACCAATTAATTCTGTCCTTCCCTACTTTCTTTAACTTGAAAACATCATGGAAGGACATAACCTTTTATGTCCTAATCTTATTTGCCTCTACCTGAATTTGTCCAAATTAGTAGTGTCCTCAAGTTCTGCCATGGAATTCTTCTAGCTATTAGCTTCGCCCCTCTCCATTCAAGCCTTTCTCCTTATATCATAGTTATCCATGGCAGACATTCTACCATGTGACCAACTGATGTATGCAAGAGCCCATCATTCCCAGAATGAGGAAACTGAGCAGAACCTGAGGGAACAACATTTAGTGGCCAAAGAAAAAGTCCCACTCCAGGAATTCCAGGTCTTAAATGGACATTAAATGTCAGTGGACCCTCAACAATGGCGAGTAGACATCTAGAAGATTCAATCATGTCCCACACTAGGAGTCTGTGGCCATTCATGAAATTCCCATAAATCACCTCAAGATATACTTACATTTCTCTTCTGAAATCAGTAACAGATGGTTCTCTGGAAGAGGATGACTTTCAGCATGAGGGTAGAGGAACTGTAAAAAGGAAAATAATCAAAATCGTAAGCTACTATCTTGCTTGCACAAATATTTCAAAGTTGCATTTGGCCACCGTACTACCACGTCATAGAAGGAATAGGAATCACAGACTAGATTAGAGGAATCACACGCACACACACATCAAATGTTGAAGCAAGGAGACATAGGAACACTTTCAGATCTTCAGTTTCCGGGGGATAATTAACCTCAGGTACAAGATTATCAATCATTTAAACAGTAAGGGTAAAGTTGAAGCTATTTCTGGGGATGGGACTTCCTATTTAGAATATCTGATTCTGAAGCCCAGCAGAAATAATGCAAACAAACAACACTTGTACAGAATGTTCTATTTCTCACACACACACAAAAAGAGTGATCAATATATTGGTTGCACAATTAAACCTAGTATATAATTTGAAAGTCAAGTAAACATATTTCCCATGACAACTTCCAAAGTCCCACATCCAAGAGACAAAGCACAGCATAGCCAGGGACTTTCCAAGAAAGGACAGTGAGTCATGGTGTGGCATGTGGTTAAAGATTTACAAGCTTCAAAGCACAGAATGACTGTTACTGGGAAGAAAAGGCTTAAATCCAGCCCATTCCTCCTCCTCTACGCTATCCCATATGGACCCGCTATGTAATTGCCCACAGGACAAAGCAGGTCGCCAGCAATACAAGAACTGGCCCTGTCAGCTGTAATAATGAGGAAAAACTGGTCATAGGATGACTCAAAAGGGTGACTATAAATCAGCTGTTTTATTTTATGGCATGAAAGACCAGTGAATTTGGTCTCCCCACAACTTGAAAGCATTATAAAAGAATATAATCATTTATGCCCCAATTTGACAGTCATGAGCCTCACTAAAACCTAGGAAAATGTTTAGGCTGGGTATGATGGCTCACTTCTGTAATCCCAGCACTTTGGGAGGCCAAGGGAGGTGGATTGCTTGAGTCCAGGAGTTTGAGACCAGCCTAGGCCACATAGTGAAACCTCATCTCTACCCCCCACAAAATCAAAGAATTAGCCAGGTGTGGTAGCACACACATGTAGTCCCAGCTACTTGGGATGCTGAAATAGAAGGATCTCCTGAGCCCAGGAGGCCGAGGATGCCATGAGCTATGATAGTTGTGATCATGCCACTGAACTCCAGCCTGGGTGATAGGCTCAAAAAAAAAGAAGAAGAACCTAGAAAAATCTGTGAAAAATTACCCGATGTCCTAACTTTTCATAATAATAAACTGAAAATAGAACTGGTCAATTGTTTAAGCATTTATAGTTGAGCTTCCATTTTCGAATTGAAAGGTAAAACATTAATGGTATGTAGCTATATAGGATGGCATAAAGATATTCTTCACAGCAATAACGTCAAAATTATGAAATAGACAACAATGGAGAATTCAGCTACAAAAATAATATAGAAATAATTATCTCATGATTTGTGAAACTGCATACATCAAACATGATGGGGTTGAAGAAAAGCAGAGATGAGTAACACCACATACACGATGAGAGAGCAAACACTCAGTGCCTCAAAACAAAGAGATGCTCCTGTGGAAACAGGTATGGCCTCCAGGGTTTACAGAGCTGGCCAGAGAGTGGCTGCTTAGGAGCATAACACAGACCAAAGTGCTGAAGAGCAATAACTGACAACCTCTAAACCTCTGCCTGGTCTCTGTGTGGCAATCAATGAAAACAGGATTTTTTTTTTTTTTTTTGAGTTGAAGTGTCACTCTGTTGCTCAGGCTGCAGTGCAGTGGCATGCTGCTCATGGCCGCTGCAGCCTCAACCTGCTGGTCTCAGGCAATCCTTCCTCTTCAGCCTTCCAAGTAGCTGGAACTACAGGCATGTGCCACCATGCCCAGCTAATTTTTTGATTTATTGTAGAGATAAGGTCTTGCCATGTTGCCCAGACCGGTCTCAAACCCATGGACTCAGGCAATCCTCTTGCCTCTGCCTCCCAAAGCACTAGGATTACAGGCGTGAGTCACCGCACTCGGCTAGAGGACAGGGTCTTTCAAATCTCACTTAGGTGAATGTTGTTTTTCCTTCTATTATGAGGTGACCCTAAAGCAAGTCCTTGGAGCCAAATATAGATAGGCAGGCTTCAGACACAGCTTGACAAAAGCATTCAAGGTAGTTTGGGTTATTTTGCTTTTTTGGGTTTTGTTTTATTTGTTTTGGTTTGGGGTTTTGGGGGTTTTTTTTATTTTTTGCATTTTAAGAGGGAATCTATATAAATAATGCTAAATTTAGGAAAATATTTATCTTCACAAATATGGAAATAGACTCTGAGAACTAATATTGATCTTTGTGAGGTATGTAGTCTAGATGTGTAGAGGGGTGTGTAATTACCCACTGGAACTATCTGGAAGAGGCACTTTGTGCTGATAGGGAACCCTCAAAGAGTACAAGATTGGAATCCAAGCTCCCCCTGCCACTGTCTACTGAAGATCTTCTGTGAATTAAGAACTTCAGTCAAGACTTAGAGAAAAGCATTACTGGAGATCACTATGGATGTTTTGGCAAGAAAAAGGAGAGAGATTTCGGGGCAAGACCAACTCAATGCACAGTGGATGGGCATTTCTCTAGAATGGGGAGGAAGGGAAAGAAACATTGGGGACTTGCCATGGGTAAAGGTTTGAAGGAGTTTCTCTCTTCAGAGGCATAAATTTGGGGAGCAGGGAGCAGGGCTAGGAACTGAGATGGATACACAGAATGAATAAAAGTTGTACTTTATTTGGCTGGGAACTTTTCCTTTGTGAGGCTGTCACGTGTCATATAACTTTTTTAAATTGAGATAAAACGTATATAACATAAAATTCATCATTTTAATTATGTCAACATATACAATCTTCAGCAGTTTTTAATATATTCACAATTGTGTACAACCATGTACTTTTCAAAAAATTTTCCCTTCTTATGCTTCAATTCCCTTTAGTTGTTCCATCCTCAGTGATATCCCCATCATCTGTACAGCCCTAGGTAGAGATGCTGTGGAAGCCAAAAGAACAGGCCTGAAAAAGGACCTGTGCCCTGTCCCCCAGTCACCCCTGAAATGAAGACAGTATAGACAGAGTAGCTTCCTGAGGATGGGAGAATGCAGCTTGGGAGTTCCAGATCAGGTCCCTAGAAGCAAGGCACGGCCCACACACTGGAGCCAGAAGTGGTGGGGAGAAAAAAATGCACCACTGGAAGGACTAACTGATGATGGAGGACCCCAGGCAGAGGAGAAAAAGCCTGTTCTCCTAACATATAATAGAAGATGGAGATCATGGGCTAGATGCGACAAGGACCTTGGGGGAGGAAAAGGCAGACACTTCAGGTGAACATAAGTTGACTCCAGGTAGACCAAAAGAAATGATGTTCTTATCTTCTAGCAAAATATGAAATTAGGTGAAGGGAAATTACACATGAACATGTACAACCAATTCTTGTAATTTGCAGTAGATATGTTCTGTAAAGTCATCACAAGCACTGAATACTGAATACTGAATCATTGCTTCTAGGAGAAATACAAGCAGAGCCCATCATAATCCCAAAAGACAGTTTTGAATGGTATAATCTCAAATACTGAAATCCCAAAAGATGAAAATCTGAAAAATATAATTCTGGAAAAAATAATTTTAGCTGGACGCAGTGGCTTACGCCTGTAATTCCAACACTTTGGAAGGCAGAGGTGAGAGGACTACCTGAGCCCAGGGGTTCAAGACCAGTCTGGGCAGCTTGGCAAGATCTCATCTCTACAATAAATCAAAAATTAGCCTGGCGTGATGGCACACACCTATAGTTTCAGCTACTTGGAAGGCTGTGATGGAAGAATAACCTGAGCACAGCAGGTGAAGGTTGCAGTGTCCGTGAGCGTGTCACTGCACTCCAAGCCTGGGTAACAGAGTGATACTCTGACTCAAAAACTAACAATAATTTTTGAAATTCTTTAAAATATACTTATTTACGTTTTCAAAGGGGATTTATCTAAGAAACAGAAACACAACAGAGTACTTCATAGGCCACTTTATACTATAAAATAGACAACAATAGCATACATATTTTTGCAAGTATAAACACTCAGGCATACTAACTATTCTGTGTTTGTGATTTGGGGACTTTACACATGAGGGCTTTAGACTTTAGGGATTTTAATCATTTGGGATTTCAACGTTCAAGATTATGACATTCAGGACCTATCTTTATGGATTACAATCCAAATCCATCCAAGGAGGGGTTCCTGTGACCTGTGTTCACATTTTTGTCAACAGATGAATACATACCTTATTTTATGTGTGTTTCTGTTTTAAAATGCCCTATTTAGCCAGGCTCGGTGGCTCAGCTGCACTTTGGGAGGCTGAGGTGAGTGGATTGCCTGAGTCTGCGGGTTCAAGACCCGCCTGGGCAACTTGGTGAGACCTCATCTCTACAATAAATAAAAAATTAGCCAGGCATGGTAGCGCGCGCCTATAATTCCAGCTACTTGGAAGGCTGAGGAGGAAGGATTGCTGGAGCCCAGCAGGTCAGAGCTGCAGTGGCCAGAAGCGGCCACTGCACTCCAGTCTGGGCGACAGAGTGAGACTCAAACTCAAAAAATAAATAAAATAAAATAAAATAAAATGCCCTATTTAATATATATAGTTCATTCATTAACAATGAACTCACAGCCAGCAGCTCTATAAATCATGTCTGAAGGAAAATTCTCTAACATATATATTTTCTCTGTAAGGTGCATCCCAGCCTTCTTGCACTTAGGAACACTTCAGTACAGTGCTTAGAGGCCATTTTAGACAGTGAAATCAAGAGTGAAGAGCACAAAAATTTGAAACACAGCAGTAGACCATGAAAATACTTCTTTAAAGTGTGAGTGCTAAAACAAGAAGGCAGAGTGCCACCTTATTAACCTCAGCTGAGAATTTGCACATTCAATTGACTTTATTTTTTTTTTTTTTACTACTTGTCATATATCTACAACTGACAAGGAAAATACCATTAGAATTCATGTGGGGAAGCCGGGCTCGGTGGCACAGCCTGTAATCCCGCGCCTTTGGGAGGCTGAGGTGAGTGAATTGCCTGAGCCCACGGGTTCGAGACCCGCCTGGGCAGTGAGACCTCATCTCTACAATAAATCAAAAAATCAGCCGGGCGTGGTGGCGCGCGCCTGTAATTCCAGCTTCTCGGAAGGCTGAGGCGGAAGGATCGCCGGAGCCCAGCGGGTTGAGGCTGCTGTGGCCGGGAGCGGCCACTGCACTCCAGTCTGGGCGACAGAGTGAGACTCCAACTCAAAAAAAAAAAAAGAATTAATGTGGGGGTTACAAATAAGTTTTAGTGAGTAAGATAATTTTCAAATTGAAAACGTGCAAATGAAGAGGATCAATTGTATATATTCTACCTGCATTATACACACAATGTTTATCAAATCATGAAGTTGATAAATTCAGGGATTAGTTAAGTCATTTAATCAGAAATATTCAATCTGTCAACTATGTAAATACACTAAATAAACCATTTTCAAGCTTAACTTAAAAGTGTTGTACTATTTGATATTTTATCATAAAAATATTACATGACAAATGATGCTGTAACAGAGTCAGAGGAACAAGGTTTGAGTTCGTAATTTCCATGTTTGCAAAGGAAGCGGTGATACTTCCAGGTCTACAAGATTGCTTTGAGGATTATATGTGAGAATGTGT
The DNA here is from genome assembly GCF_000164805.1 of Carlito syrichta. Classification (NCBI taxonomy): domain Eukaryota; kingdom Metazoa; phylum Chordata; class Mammalia; order Primates; family Tarsiidae; genus Carlito; species Carlito syrichta. The sequence continues at coordinate 33,670 of NW_007252929.1, forward strand.
GTGAAGGTATTTTGTAAACACTATTTCCTGTAGGTTTCATGCCTTTTGATTAATGAGGTAAGTGATAGATGACATATTTACTTACCTGTACCCAAATATAGCTATCCACTGCTTTTAGAACCTTCACATTGTTCACAGGGTGGATTTCAACTAACAAAGTTAAGCACTTTGATCCTATGGAGAAAAGGAGCCTTTTAGTAATGAAGATTAGATGAGATGAAGAATTCCTGGTAAACCCTATTAAATTGACCGTAAACTAACAAAACAATTCTACCATCATCACAAATTCCCTTGAGGTAATGTAACCAAATCTATTCCCAGTTCTACTCTCCAAGGATGGGTGGTGGCTCCAGGACCCCAAAAGAGCAATCAGCCAGCAAAGGACTTGCCTTCTACACCCTCAGGAGCCCTAAAGAAGCTGAATTCATTATGAAAACCACAGGACTCTCAAGAAATGTTAAGTGTAAAAAGTAAAGTCTTTGAACAGCCCTGGAAGCAGTAGCAGATGGTGGGGAAGAGACAAATTTCAGGTTATAAGAATTCTTTAGTTTATATAAAAGCATCACATTTATAGTACAAGTGGCTTCAGAAATAGAAGATTACTATGTATCACTTTGCACTCTTACCAGCAATGTATGAAAGTGCCTGACAAAACAGATTCTAATGGAGATCATTTTTCCCCTCAATTATCATGATTCTACAATTTGTAAATCAGACATGTCTGAACTTTGAAAATATAAATAGGTTAGCTATTATATGAACTATTCCACACACAAAAAAGGTAATTTTCTTATTCGACACTCTGACTTAAAAGTTTCACTTTGACACTTCATAAAATTCAAAATAGATACAGAAAAAAAATCCCAAAGGGAGAAATCAAGGTACATGAAGTGAAGAACAAGCTCCCACCCATTCTTCAGCCATTTTTAGCATAGCTTCACAGGCCCTCTAGGCTTCTAAGTCTAAACAAGTACAATTCGATTCAGTGTCACTCCAGTTCTGCAGCACAATGGCCAATATTGTTTGTGTATAAAAATATAAAGCTATTTCTGATGCATGAACATGTCAAGGCTGACAGTACCTATCAGCAGGACAAAGACTGGGTTTCCCCCAGGGATGGTGGTAGAACACTGATAATGACCCACTTACTTCCCCAGTGTCACATTTGAGCAAATGTCATAAAAGATAGCAATTAGAAGGAAATCCAAGGACATAATGTAGTCACCACAGATCTCTAAATTTAGGTCAAAGTCCCTCCCCCGCCAAGATTAAACCTTAGAAAAGAAAGAGTTGTCTTATATTTGAGCTCTTATTGAGACTCTAATATGACTAGGCTTTCTCTCAATGACTTTAGTTTGAATAATAATGTGCAATTTGGGGGTGGCACAACAACCTGAAATTTAATCAGTGCCAGTTTTCAATATTTAAGAAAATAATCTGACAGCATTTCTTTCTTTTTTTTTTTTTTTTTTAAAGGGGGGGCAAGAATGTAAAGCAATTTCTGGGATACAGCCTAACAATTTCGAGGACTGGATATCTCTGTAAACATGCCTTTTAGAGATTACTTTAAAAAGACAGTGAGTATGTTCTCACTCAATATATGGACCTTGAATATCCAATGTAATACTATAAGAAAATGACTGACAGTACTGGGAAACTATGGGGGGGATGGGATTAACAGTCGCAAATATCTGTCTGGGGATGGGGAAACACCTCTTATCAACAGGGTGCCTGAATGAAACGTAATTGTACACCTAACCCTTAACTGTACCCCACAAAATTATAATAAAAAATATTGATTAAAAAAAAAGACAGTGAGTGAGTTATTATGTAAAATCACAAATATACAACTACAGGAACAAGTGAAAATCAAGTGTTTGGTAAGTGGGTACTTGTGGCTTAGGATGAAAATCCTAGTGACAGAGACGTACAACCAAGGTAAAGGTAAAGGTACTTTGGGAATCTGCTTGATGACTCAAAAAAAATGGCTCCAGAAGTAAGAAAGATATTGATGTCAAAGATGAAGAAAAACAAAATAGAAATGTTCTGTGAAAAGTGTGAATGAGGCAGAAAAAAGCATCTTTGTCTTATTATGTCATTTTAATTGTATGACAAAATTAATATATTAAATGGTATAAGCTAAAATTCAATTATTTTACCTCTTGCCCTAAAAGTTTATACATTCCACCTAGAAAACAAAACAACTTTGGAGGGAGACTGGAGAAACTCTCTCAATGGAAAAAATAAGGAATCATCATATATCTGGCCTTTTTAGTATGAACTTGCTCCCAAATGAGATAACTGGCTATCAACTAAATTCTCTTACCTTTCAAATGAGAGGCTCTTCAAGAGCAGAAACCATCTTCCTACACAAATTTTTTCCCTTTCATAGTGCAGTCCAGACATTTAACTAATATGATTAGCATAATGATAAGAATAAATCTTTGCAAAGAGAAATTTCTCTCAATAGCATAACATTTACTTTCATAGTAAAACAGGAAACATTCTGGATTAGGATTCTGGAGACATCAGTTCTACTTTCAGCTCTGAGACTAACTTAATATATACGTTTGTCACCAAGCTTTCCTAGGCCTCAATGCCTTGTTACTAAATATAAAAGACTAAAGAACCAGGTTCTTGCTAGAATCACTTTCGGTCATAAAATCCCACTAGTCTATGAAGTGCTAAATTAAGAATTCAGAGAATCAAGACAGCAGTGGAGACTGGGAAGGCATCACTGAAGGAGAAGACAGGGCTAGGTAGGACCTGGATATCAGAGGAAGGAGAGACAGCAGGATAGAGGCACAGGGTAAGTGACATGAGAAGGACAGAGGATGGGCAAAAGAACCCCATCTGACGTAGGTAAAGGTATATGCTGTCAAACAGCAGCAATGCTGGAAGAGTCCAGTAGGGCCTAGTTCTGAAGGATCCCCGGTTATTCAAGATCTGCAACCAAACCTCAGTTCCACGGAGGGGCTGGGGCACTTCACTGTCTTCAATGGTATGAGGGGGCTCTGGAGAATCTCAGTGAGAGAGAGGCTCCTGACACATGTGGTCTCCCCATTTCCTGCCCAGTGGGGATCTGCTGTGACCAGTGGCAAATGCAACTCCACCGGGGAGGAAAAAGAAGGCAGCCTTTTCCCTCATTTGCAATGGGAAAATATCATTTGAAGCAATAGAGCGTTAAACCACACCGAGGCAAACTACATTTTATAACTCAAATGGCTTATGAAGTCATTTCATGGACAGACGAGATAAGCCTTATCAAAATATTTGTTCAAAGGACAAAGCATTATTATAGATCCCATAGTACTTTCTATTTACATCATTTCTAAAATCTTAAGTGAACAAAATGAAACCTTCCCATGATGAGCAATACCTTCCGTACATTGATAAACTAGCAAATGCGCATCTCCAACCCCAACCTCACACCTGAACTTCTGACACATGTCCATATTCATACCTCACATTTCTACTGGGATGTCTATCAGGCATCACAAACTGAGCATGCCCAAAATCAAACTCTTCTTTCCTGCCCCTCCCATCAACACAGGTGCATCCCCCTACCTGTTCTGACTCCTTGGAGTGAGTCACCCTTGACTTATCTCTTTTTCTCATACTCCTATCACATCTGGCACCCAATCTTGACAACTAATCTTTTAAATATATCAAAACACAACCACATATCACTCACTCCATTTCCCCAATCCAAGCCACTGGACCACTGTAGTAACTTTCCAGTCAGTCCCCACTCCTCACTCCTCACCCTGCGTGTCCCTTGCCCTCCTGCAGTCTATTTTCCACAGAACAGCTACAGCAATTATTTCATAAAGTAAATCAGATCACTCCCCTCCTCAAAATCTATTTTGCTTCCCATTTGACTCAGAGCAAAAGCCAAGTCTTTTTTTGTTGGGGTCTCACTCTGTCACCCAGGCTGGCGTGCAGTGACACAATCATAGTTCACCGCAACCTTGACCTCCTGGGCTCAGGTGATTCTTCCGCCTCAGTCTACTGAGTAGCTGAGGACTACAGGCACACGCCACCACGTCTGGCTCATTTTTTAATTTTTTGTAGATATGTGGTCTTGCTGTATTGCTCAGGCTGATATTGAACTTCTGGGCTCAAGCAATTCTCCCAACTCAGCTTCTCAAAGAGCTAGGATTAGAGGCATGAGCCATTGTGCCTGGCCAGAAAACCAAGTCTTTACAATGGCCTCCTGAATTCTGTATGATGTGCCTGCGCCTCACCCTCCTCTGGCCTCAGTTCCCATCACTCTGTCCCTCGTTCACTCCACTCCAGCCTCACTGACCTCCCTTCTTGCTATCCTTGAGCAGTGAATCTGCCAAGTACTGTCCTGGTCAGGGCAGGCTGTTGTGCTAGCTGTTTGCTCTGCCAGAATTGCATTTTCCCCAAAGTCACATGCTTGCTCCCTCCCCATCTTTCGTATCTCTGTTTAAACACTCCCCTAATAGCATTTCCTAGGATCATCCCCCAAGTACACTAATTGCAGTCAAATCCTTGCCTCAACCTCTATTTATGGGGAACCTGACACTAAAACAAGAAGTTATCTCAGGGGACAGGATTACTCTGGGACCACTCTAGCCAGAGGTCACCGTGAAAGACTGGGGAAAGGAAACAGGGAAGAAAAGTACAAATGGTAAATGAGGTTGTATTACCAAATTAGCAACCTCCTTGGATTAAGATGCTTGGAGTGCACCTCAGAAATACTCACTTTAAAGATGAAAAGGGGGACCATGCAGCCTTCAGCTCTTCCTCCCTAGTGGGCATCATGCCCAATCATACTTTCAGATTGTACATGTGTAGGCAGTAAACAGATCTTCCCAAGGGCCCTGACCAGAATGCAAAAAGTAGTAGGGCAGCTGAGGTGAGGCACTGTCAAATTACATCTGGGAAGAGCTGGTTCTCACCACAGTGGCAGGATAAAAGCTATGAGGTAAAGCTGTGAGGTATTCAATACAATAACTAACAATGTTCATTCTAGTACTTTTAGAAATGCAAGCAAATATTACCTTACTACAGGTGCATTAAACTTACAAGACTGAACGAGCACACCTGAGCAGAATTTAGTGTTGTAATCAAATAAAACTTAAGGTTGGTCTGAAAGTACATTTTATAATATACATAATCAAAAATGGCTACTGTTCTACATGACAGTCAGGCATAAATGGTAAACATTATGCCAAAAAAAAATAGTTACTACTGAATCTACCAGCATAGTCATAATTTTGAGGCTGTGAAGTTTATAGCATTAAGCTTTAAAGTTAAAGATTGAAAGTCTGAATCTTTCCATAGTGAAATGCCTCAACTAACAGGCCACAAGAAGAACTGGGGGGGGGGGGGTGATAAACAGCACAGGAGCCAATAGGTTCCATCTAGACACCCAGTCTCGAGGACCGTAAGCAGCTAGACCTTTTCGATTCTTGGATAGAGGGGTTGATTAGCCCAGACGTCAGGGTCATATCCTGGTTTTGCCCCTACCCTTGTTTTAGGGGTCAGGAGACCAATGCCCGGATCATATTTTGTTTAAGCTAGTCCAGTTCCATCTCCTCTGAAGTGAGCATTGCACCTAGTTCTAAGAGTAGAAAGTGCAGAGAGCACTGATCAAAGGAGAGCCTGCTCCGGAAGAGGGAAGGGGCTGTTGTGGTTCTCAATATATCATGGCAGGGGAAGGAAAGGATGAGCAATATATTAACAAATGATGAGATTTAAGGGTCTGCCTCCTGCCCACCAACATCTCCCATAAATTCTTCTGCTGAGGCCCTGAGAAAGTCCCATCCAGATTCAACTCGTGTTCCTCGCCACTCTAAGCTGGGTCTGTGGGGAAATGTGTGTCATGAGAAGCCCGGCACTGCCTCATAAGCCTCACGTGGAAAGTACGTACAAAGGGTTTTTCCGTCACATGCAACCGCAGGAGAGTACATCTGAGTGGGAACTATGCTAACAAAAGAAGGAATTTAAGTGCCAAGTAAATGGAACAGATGGAAAGCACCCGGGATCCGAATCATAATAGAGTGATAGGAGATGTACCAGACCAGAAGTTGAAAAATGGCAGTTCCCAGGCTGCCTCCAGCCCACAGGCGGTTATCATTGCCTGAGTAGGATTTTTAAAGATATCTGAGCCAAATTTACAAATATATTTTTACATAAAAATCCAGGCTTCTCTTGATAAATTGAAAAGCTGCTCCCAATGTACCTACTAGTGACAACAAAAAGCCACATCTGAATAGTGGCTTCCCCGTAAAAACCCCCCATGGGACACATTCACCCTATCACTAGTTTCTATAACTCTTTTTTCCATTGATGGGAAAAAATATTTATTGGTTTCTGTGTTTAAAACGGAAAAAACAAAGACACTTTGTTGGTTACCTGGTTTTTTTTCTTACATTCAGTCCACTTGATGTATTTACATGGTCTCTCTGGCCTCTGTATGCATTTGTGATATTGAAACGCACAGCCAGACCGAAAGCTCCATGAGAGCAGTTGCTATACTTCTCTTACCTACCATCATATCCCCATCACCACGCATAGTGCCTGGCCCACAGTGGGCATTCAACAGAATTATAGATGGACGGTATATAACATTTTTAATGGGGGAAGGGGAGAGAGCACCACATAGCTAAAAAATTATAAAGTAAGTCTTGGCAAATGAGTAGAATTGATCTTCAGGATTGGTGGACTAGTCATAATGTGCTAGGTATTAGTCAATACTTAATCAGACATAAGTAAAAAATGTTTTTTCTTGACTTTTCCAAACTTTACACTGGCTTCTGGCCATAGGTTTCTAGTTCAGCATTTATTTAGTCTGCAGATGCTAGTGACCATATTAATACTTCTGCTACTTACTGTTAAACTATTTTCTATACTTTCCTGTTAACTTGAAAAAAAATTTTTTTAACTCTTGTTAATACAAGACATAATCTTTGTTTTTTTCATTCTGAGATACAATAGGTCTATTTCTAAAGATGTTTGAAATTTTGTTTAGTAGTACAATAAATCCTCATCTACCACGGGGCACTAAAAAGTGTAATTTCATTACCTGGTTGAAGCTCATTCCCTCTTCCTTCTTTAGTAGACTGAACTAAACTTGCAGCTAATAGAAAAAGAAAAAAAAATCCATGAGCAATTGACCCATGTAGTGGCTTGTTAAGGTTTACCATTTTATACCTGAGATACATGAAGGCTCAAAGGATGTGTCAGTGGAAGACTGAAGTAGGAAGCAAAGCATTTTTTTTGTAGGTGTACTCTACAGTCTTTATTTCAAACTTAATTTCCCAAGAACATCAATTTCCCAGAAAATCATTGTTATAGAATAATAAAACATTGCAAAAATCCAATATTTTGAAACTTTTTGTTTTGTTTTGTTTGTTTTTTTGAGTTGAAATTCACTTTGTCACCCAGGCTGAAGTTCAGTGGCATGTTCACAGCCTCCACAGCCTCGACCTGCTGGGCTCTGGCGATCCTTCCACCTCAGTCTTTCAAGTAGCTGGAACTACAGGTGAGCACCAACACACCCGGCTAATTTTCTTACTTATTGTACAGATGAGGTCTCACCAAGTTGCACAGGCTAGTCTTGAATCCCTGGGCTCAGGCAATCCTCTCACCTCAGCCTCCCAAGTGCTGGGATTAGTGTGAGCCACGGCACCCAGTCACCTTGAAACTCTTAAAAGATATATTTCAAGCCGGGCTCGGTGGCTCAGCCTGTAATCCCGCACCTTTGGGAGGCTGAGGTGAGTG
>NW_007252929.1:41444-61916 GCF_000164805.1 Carlito syrichta
TGCCCAGCAGGTCAAGGCTGCGGTGGCCAGGAGCGGCCACTGCACTCCAGTCTGGGTAACAGAGTGAGACTCCAACTCAAAAAAAAAAAAGATATATTTCAGTCCTTGACAAGTAGCAATAAGAGTTCAACTTACCAAGTAAAGTTCTCTCACTGTTGACAGAGCAACTGACAACTTGCAAGTCTTTCTCGAAGGTATACAGATGCTATTAAAACAAAAGTATTTTTTAATTTGAAGTTCCATGTTAAATAACAATTATAGAAATATAAATTCCCATTAAGTTCTACGTTAAGTATTACTGGGACAAAATATTTTATTAAAGAACCATCAATTAACTAGTTTAGCCATGCTGAGACATTCCAGATTATTCTTCATGAAAAAAAAGTTTGCTATTGTTGGCCATGTTTGGCACTGAAACTTAACCATGAAACAATCAGGCATAGTGGTTAAGAGCACAGACCATGGATTCCAACTAGACCCAGGTTCAAATCCTGACTCCGTCACTTGCTACCCTTGTGACTTTCCATCCTCCCTCTGTAAAATAGGAGTCATAATACCTACGTTATGGAATTGTTAGAAGGATCATGTAAGATCATCTACATGAAGCTCTTTAGTACAATGTCTGTCACACACAATAAGCACTCAATGTTAGCTATTAAAATGACTGATGTAAGTAAAGTTTTAATGAAAGTATACAACTTTTTTTTTGAGTTGGAGTCTCACTCTGTTGCCCAGACTGGAGTGCAGTGGCCACTCCCAGTCACTGCAGCCTCGACCTGCTGGGCTCCGGAGATCCTTCCGCCTCAGCCTTCCAAGTAGCTGGAACTACAGGTGTGCACTACCACGCCCAGCTAATTTTTTTATTTATTGTAGAGGTGAGGTCTTGCCAAGTTGCCCAGGCAGGTCTCGAACCCGCAGGCTCAGGCAATCCACTCACCTCAGCCTCCCAAAGCGTGGGATTACAGGCTGAGTCACCGAGCCCAGCCGAATGTATACAACTTATAAAATCATTAGTTATGTCTTAGAGGATGTCATGAGTGCATCTCCTGTAGGAATTTCATATTTAGAGGACTGGCAAAATCGTCCTCTATTTTTAATCCTTTCTTTTTTTCTTTTTTTGGATATTGTTTAAAATATTCTAAATGTCGCAAGATTCTATTTTCTTAAGTATTAAAGAAAATGAAAATGACCACATGGAAGAAAGATGTGATGTGCAGATTAAGGAACTAGAGAAAAATCACAGTTACATTATGCAAGCCCTCTTAAAGTACACTCAGAGGATAAAGGAAAGAGAGTCTTAGACCTCAGACTAGGAGAATAGGCTAAGAGAAACAGTAAATAGCATAAGTATTAAGAAGGTTATGAGTGCTACACATGTAGCACTGAGAACACACTAGAACCTTATGGCTGGTGGAAAATGTTGGGAAAGCTGGAGAGCAATTGGTTTTAAAAAGCGAACTTTCAATTAATAAGAAGGTACCAAATTCATGTGCAAATTTTTGTTTCCCTTTGACCTTGCTTTGAGGAATTTTGGATAAGTAAGAAAAATGGAGGTATTCAAATTTCAAATGCTTTATCCTTTTAATTATAAAATAACATGAGTATAGTCTCAGTGTTTAAAAATGCAAACACTACCAAATAAAAAGTCAAAAGTTATAAACACTCCATTAAACTCAATCTTAACTACCTTCCAAAAAGAAAAAAAAAGCATGTTTCTAATTTGTTCTGTAGCCTTCCAGAGCTTTAAAAATGAGTTTTCGGCCTGGCATGATGATGGCTCATACCTGTAATCCCAGCACTTTGAGAGGCAGAGGCAAGAGGATTGCCTCAGCCCACAGGTTCAAGACCAGTCCAGGCAACTTGGCGAGACCCAATCTCTACAATAAATCAAAAAATTAGCTGAGTGTGGTGGTACACGCCTGTAGTTCCAGCTACTTGGAAGGCTGAAGTAGAAGGATTACCTGAGTCCAGCAGGTCAAGGCTGCAGTGGCCGTGAGTGTGCCACTGCACTCCAGCCTGGGCAACAGAGTGAGGCTCCAACTCAAAAAATAAAATAAAATATTAAAAATGAATTTTCAATATATATATTTGTGTATTTAGAATACATAGTTTTCTTGCAAGTTTTTTTCAAAACATAAATGGAATGTATTATTCTGACAACTTGCTTTTGTTGTGTAACAATGTTTTGGAGAGCCTCCTGTTCCCCTACACATCTGTAGACTTCTTAATCCTTCAATGGTTGTGTCAATTTGCAAAGAACTTACTGATGGACATTTAATTTGCCTCCTACTTTCAGGTACCATAATAATCCAATAAACTTCCTTTTACACACATCTTTGTGAATTTGTGCAGGCATTTCTATAGAATCAAAACCTCAAAATGAAATTTCTAAGTCAAAAGTATACAAGTATCAGAATTCTTCATTTGTAAGCACCAAAAAATCTTCCCCAACCTAGTTTATGCAAAAAAGATAACAGCAGCTCAGAAAATTGAATGGTACAGCATATATGTCTTCAGCACTGGCTTATCCAGAGTTGGAGAAATTCACTCTCTTAGATTTCTGGGTTCAATATTCTTTTCAGTCTCCATACAATAGAGCTGCAAGTTCTATTCTCCAAAACCACAGCAGTTCCAACCCAGTAAATTCATTTACCACCAAACCCAGTGGAAAAGAGAAGAGTGCCTGCTCCATATTCCCAGCAAAGTCCATTATTCACTCGAATTTAACCAGCTTAGGTCACATCCACTCTTAAATGCACTAACAGGTAAGGCCTGCATGAAAGGGAGTAGAAGAAATAGACGAGAGAAGGTGAGGAAGGAAAGCCATTAGAAACTCGCCCATTTATGCATATATGTTGCTTCCCATCTGGCTATTGAAAGGAAAGATCACTCAGTCAAAACTTCACCGAGAGAGAGATACCAAGGTGGAGTCAGCCCTCTTCTCCCTCTTTCTCTCACTAAGTACAGTTTCAAATCCTTGAGCATTATATATAAAGCAAAGTTAAGAAGACTGAAAAGTACAGAGAAAAAGGCAGACTTTCTAGGGACCTCAGGACCTGAGGAATTACACAATGACAAGTTCCCTGGATTTCCCTCTTGCATCATACATCCTAGACTTGGATCTAAAGAAGTGAAAGCCACAGAAATGCTGACAGGAGCAGACAAAAACAAACACATACCCACTTTCTCTAGCCAAAGGAACAGGGAAGGGAAAATGTAGCAAGACAGAAAACTTTTAGACTATAACCACCCTACTCCAGCCAAACACCATGGAAAAAAATACAACCCCCAATGCCCCTCTACCAGCAAAGGCTGAGTGGCAGCCTAGACTCCTGCCTTTGCCCAGCTATAGCAAGGCACCCTTTTCACTCCTGCAAGAAGAGTATCAAAGAAGACCAAGCAGGAAATCAGAACTTTCATCTAAGCCCAGTGTCATGAGCTTTCCCCCACAAGAGCGTCAGCAAAGCCATATGAGAATCCTATACTCCAACTCCGCATTACAAAGTTGCCTCTCCTCTTCCTCCTCCTCGCTGGGATGGTGTCAGAGGTGGCTAAATAGGAAGCCAGAACTTTCACTAACACCCAATGATGATGAGGCCTCTATCTGCCTTCCCTCTACCCTACTCTTCTCCTGTGGTATTATCAGTGGAGGCCAGATGGGAACCTGAAATCCCACCTGTCTACCCATAACAAGGTACCTCTGCCCACTGTGGTTCAAAGGAGCCCACATGTGAAACTGATCTCCACTCCTATCTAGCAGTATGAGGTTGTGCTCCCCGCCATTCCTCAAGCAGATGTAATATCAGAGGAGGCATGCTAAAAGAGAAGATTTAAATAGGATTCAGAGTCTCATAACATAATACTCAAAATGTCTGAGATATGACTAAAAATCATACCTCATGCCAGGAACCAGGAAAATCTCAAGTTGAATGAGAAAAAAACAATAGGATGACACAGGTATTAGAATTCTCTGACAAAAATGTTAAAACAGCCACCTTTTAGTCTCAACAAGGAGACAGAACATATAAAGGAAAAAAGGAAATTTCACAACTGAAAAATATGGTAACCATTAAAAATACAATAACTGGTTTTTTTGGTGGTGGTTGTTTTTTTTTTTTAGTCAGAGTCTCACTCTGTTACCCAGGCTTGAGTGCAGTGGCACACATGGCGAACACAGCTTCGACCTGCTGGTCTCAGGCAACCCTTCCGCCTCAGCCTTACAAGTAGCTGGAAACATAGGTGCACACCACCACACCCAGTTAACTTTTTTATCACCAAGTTGCCCAGTCTAGTCTCAAACCTCTAGGCTCAGGCAATCCTCTTGCCTCTGCCTCCCAGAGTGCTGGAATTATCAGTGTGAGCCACTGTGCCCGGCCAATAACCATTTTTTAAAATAAAATCTCAATGAATAAACACAACAACATAGTGGCAAGGACAGAAAAATCAGTGAACCTGAAGATAAAACAATAGAAATTACCTAATCTGAAACAACAGAAAGAAAATAAACAGGAATAAAAAGGAATAGAATCAGGCCGGGCTTGGTGGCTCAGCCTGTAATCCCGTGCCTTTGGGAGGCTGAGGTGAGTGGACAGCCTGAGCCCGTGGGTTCGAGACCCACCTGGGCAGTGAGACCTCATTTCTACAATAAATCAAAAAATCAGCCGGGCGTGGTAGCACATGCCTGTAGTTCCGGCTACTCGGAAGGCTGAGGCGGAAGGATCGCCGGAGCCTGGCAGGTCGAGGCTGCAGTGGCCGGGAGCGGCCACTGCACTCCAGTCTGGGAAACAGAGTGAGACTCCAACTCAAAAAAAAAAAAAAAAAAAAAAGGAATAGAATCTCAAAGGTCTGTGAGACTTTAACAAAAGATTTAACATTTGTGTAATCAGAATCCATAAAAAGAGAGGAAAAACAGTGAAACTTTAAAATAAAAAAAGCCGTATACCTAACCCTGCATTGTGCTCCACATCTTTAAAATAAAAATAAAATAAAATAATAAAAATAAACCATTTGAAGAAATAATGACTGATGACTGAAAATGTCCCAAATTTGACAAGAGAATAGAGATTCAATAAGCTGAGTAAATCCAAAATAGGAGAAACCCAAACAAATTCACACCAAGAAAATCATAATAAAACTTCAGAAAACTAAGGACAAAGGCAAAAAAAAAAAAATTGAAAGCAGCAAGAAACAAAAAATGATACCTTATTTATAAGGTGAAAAACAATTCAAAAGACAAACAGATAACTCATGAGAAACCACGGAAGCCAGAAAGAAGTGGCACAACATTTTTCAAGGGCAGAATGGAAACAACTGATAATCCTGAATTCTATATTTGGCAAAATTATCCTTCAGGAATGAAAGCAATAAAGATATTCTCAGATGAAGAAAACTACAAGGATATGTCATTAGCATACTTACCCCTAAAATCATGGCTAAAAATGTTCTTGAAAGAGAAAAATAATAAAAGAGGAATATTAGAACATCAGGAAGGAAAAAAGAACAATGAAAAGAGCAAAAATATGGGGGAACACAATAGACTTTCCCTCTCCTCTATGTTTTCTAAGTTACACTTGGCAATCAGGGCAAAAAGTGTAACACTATCTGATATGGACTTTTTTTTTTTTTTTTTTGGAGTTGGCATCTCACTCTGTTGCCCTGGCTGGAGCGCAGTGACATGCTCACAGCCATCACAGCCTCAACCTGCTGAGTTCAGGTGATCCTTCCAACTAAGCCTTCCAAGTAGCTGGAACTACAAGCATGCCCAGCTAATTTTCTGATTTATTGCAGAGACTAGTTCTCACCATGTTGCCCAAACTGGTCTCAAATCCCTGGGCTCAGGCAATTCTCTTACCTCTGCCTACCAAAGTGCTGGGATTACAGGCATGAGTCACCGCACCCGGTTCTGATATGGATCTTAAAGAATGTAGAGGAAATATTGAAGACACTGCAAATGGGGAAAGGTAAAGGGACTTAAAAGGAGGTAAGGGTTCTACAGCTCATTCAAACGGGTAAAATGTCAACACCAGTAGATCTTTGTGGTGATAAAATAATTCTGTATCTTGACTGCAGTGGTGATTACAGGAATCTTCACAAGTGATGAAATGGTACAGAATTATACACACACATTCTACCAGTGTTACTTTCTTGGTTTTAATATTGTGCTATAGTTACACAGGATGTAACAATTGGAGAAAACTGATTGAAGGGTACACAGGATATTGCTATAGTAGTTTTTCAAAATCAAATAAAAATAAATAAAAACATTGAGGAAAGGATAGATAAGTATTAAGGCCCAGGTCCATTATTCCATCCCGAAGTTCTATTACAAGAGAAAGATTCTTTCTCTTGATGGCACCATCTTTCTCCTGGTAGCAACTTTCCACGGAGAAGCATAGTACTTGAAAAGAATTTTAAAATTCAACTATATTTCGCATGCAAATCCACTCCATCAATAAAACCAGCAAAAGGCCAATAAAACACATATGGATTGTTAACGGTTTGTATGTGAGAGAGATATGGGAGAAAGAGAGGGTTTGTGTAGCCGGGCTCGGTGGCTCAGCCTGTAATCCCGCGCCTTTGGGAGGCTGAGGTGAGTGGATTGCCTGAGCCCATGGGTTCGAGACCCGCCTGGGCAGTGAGACCTCATCTCTACAATAAATCAAAAAATCAGCCGGGCATGGTAGCACATGCCTGTAATTCTGGCTACTTGGAAGGCTGAGGCGAAAAGATCGCCGGAGCCTAGCAAGTCGAGGCTGCGGTAGCCAGGAGCGGCCACTGCACTCCAATCTGGACGACAGAGTGAGACTCCAACTCAAAAAAAAAAAAAAGAGAGGATTTGCGTAATGACTGGTTCGGAAGCAAGAATTGCCTATTTACAAAGGCCAGTTTAAAGCTCCCATTAATTTATCCTTTGCCCAATGTATTTTCTGGACTAACCTCCATATTTTGAAATCAAAAGAATCTTTGTCACTGGAAAAAATTTGGAAAACAGCCACTCTGGAGAGAATCTATCACTATTAACTTGTTGAAAAACACTCACTGAATTCCTACCACTCACAACACCAGAAACTAAATGTGATGGCAATGAAACACACTAGTATGCAAAATGCTCCTTACTCTCAAGTGCTTACAATCTTGGTAGAAGTAAATATGTCCACAAAAGACAGTAGTAGGCACCAGAACCAGATTGACAGAAGTCAGACTATGATGTCTTCTGTAAACTCATCTTCTTGGAATACATACTACATAGAAATTAAGCTAAAGATTGCACTAAAAACTGGAGATTTTATTGTTTATCTCACTCCCTAGATTGTATTGTGACAAGGCTTGTCTTGGTCACCATCGTGTGTCTAGCACCTGATAGGGGAAACACTGAATGCATATTTGTTGGATCAGTGAATGACTGAGAGAATGAATGAGGGTAAAAGGGGTGAAAGAATGGGGAAAAATAGAGCATTAACCAAGAAATATATTGGAAACCTGAAGAGTAAGGTTAGCAGTGAGAAAATCAAAAATTGAAAAAGGACATTTACATTCAAGGATGTTTAAAATTCAATTCTAAGTTGTTTTTATAATACATAGGCACAAAATGACTCCCTTCCATTTGCCTTAAGAATTAGAACAAAGCCTGTCACATCCATCAATGCCTTATGAGAGTAGTTTGGAGAAAATCTAAGGAAAGGAAGCTGAGTTCCATAGCTGAATCAGTGAGAAGTAATGAGAAGCAAGACAAGCAAAGGTTAAGAAGTGGAACTCAGATCTAGAGGTCATAATGAGATGACTTGGAGAGCACAAATCTCGAGGAAGGCATTGGACTTCCTACTTTCTCACAGAATATTAGATAATTGTTTCAGTCAACTTTACGTAAATCTCAAAAGACTAAGAGACTTCAGCTGACTTTTTTGGTTGAGGAGTCCTTGCATATTTTTAAGAAAATAGGGCCAAGGAGATAGTAAAAGAAGAGGAGAAAGGCAAAGAAATACAAGCTAAATTTTTAGAAAATAAATAAGAATTTATATCCAGACAAAGGAAAACTTTAAAAACAGTAAAGTAACCAATGAGTAATCTTATGATTTACAGTGATGTTTACCTTGCTTTGTCTGGTTTGGCAATCATATAATCCAAAGAAGACATTTCCCTTATTGTCCTAAAAAATTAACCATATGTTTATTAAACACCATTGTTTAGGAAGTTATAACATTACTAGTTTTAAAACAAATCTGCAATATTTCCAACTTGTATTAGTAATAAGCTTTCCAAAGAAAGCTTGCTGTGCATGTCAGAAAGGGCTGAACCCGATTCAGCTAGTCGTTTGGGGTTAAAGAATGAAATGGATCAACAGTGTACAGTTCAGTGAGTCTGAGGGACTGTGTCTAGTAGTACTGAGTATGGTGAAGGAATAAATATTTTTGTACCTCCATTTATATCCTTGAGAATATGTATGATGAATAATGGGAATGGCTAGAACAAGCCTGTGAAATTCTTTTAAGTAAAATTTGAATCATGCAACTCCTTAAAGGTCACGTCCTTAGACAAAACCTAAAGTAATAATTTTTTTTTTGAGTCAGAGTCTCACGCTATCACCTAGGCTGTAGTTCAGTGGCAGGCTCACGGCCACCGCAGCCTTGACCTGCTGGGCTTAGGCGATCCTTTTGACTCAGCCCTCCAAGTAGCTGAAACTACAGGCCTGCGCCCCCACGCCCAGCTAATTTTTTGATTTATTGTAAAGATGAGGTCTCACCATGTTGCCCAGGCTGGTCTCAATCTCATGGGCTCAGGCAGTCCTCTTGCCTCCACCTCCCAAAGTGCTGGGATTACCGGTGTGAGCCACCACACCAGGCAAGTAATATACTTTTAACTAAAAAAAGTACAGTGATACACCTGTGCAAAGCAAACTGGCCATTGAATGTATTCATTCATGTATCTCTACTAATGTAAAGTTATCAAATAAAGTTAAATTTTCCTTAGAATACAACATCAAAAGCCAGGTGCAATGGCTCACGCCTTCAATCCAGGACTTTGGGAGGCAGAGGCGAAAGGATTGCCTGAGCCCACGGGTTCAAGACCAGCCTGGGCAACATGGTGAGACCTCGTCTCTACAATAAATCAAAACTTAGCTGGGTGTGGTGGCACATGTCTGTAGTTCCAGCTACTTAGAAGGCTGAGATGGAAGGATTGCCTGAGCCCGGCAGGTCAAGGCAGCAGTGACTGTGAGCAGTGTGCCACTGCACTCCAGCCTGGGTGAGAGTGAGATTTCAACTCAAAAACAAAAAAGAATACAACATTGAAAACACATCAAATAATGTCCCCCAAAATCAAACGTATCAAAATCTGAATAGACAGAATAATCATATTTAACATTTCTCAAAGATAAAAATGTAACACATTAGTTAGGTTTAAATATATTTTATTTGTCTTTTTTCTCTAGAAAATGAAACTGTTCATTTATTTAAAATTTTCAAGTACTGTGTCAAATGTGCCCATTAAGTTTTTTATTTTATTTTTATTTTTATTTTATTTTATTTTTATTTAAAAATTAGAAAACATCTCATAAGACTAAATTTCAATCACCTATTCAATCTCATACCCCAAAACTTAAGGCCATATGTTAAAGACTAAATGCTAACAAGTCTTATTAATTATCCCTCTACAAAATACAACATTCCTTAAGAAGAGACCATTTATGGTGAAAATAGTAAATTTTATATTATATATGTTTTACAACAATAAAGAAGAGAGAATATACACGTACCTTATAGGTATAAATAATATTTCCATTTCTTTCAACATTTAGTACACGTAAGCTCTCAGAATTATTTTCTAATGCATCTGAAATGATGATAATAACAAGTTAACACTAAGTAGCTGTCTAAAACCAAATATAATATTAGGAAAGAAGTACAACTATGTATATACTGGTGATTCTGTTATATAAAGTTTAAAATAAGCAAGGTAATTATTTTGTTAGAAGTGAGAACAGTAGTAGAAGAGGAAAGGAGAGGTGATTGGGAAGCATCTCAAGGGAATCTTCCTAGGTGTTGGTAATGTATGTCTTGGGTCTGCTGATATGCTCACTTTGCAACAACTCACTGAGCTGTATACTCTTGACTATAAACTTTTCTGTATGATACACTACAATAAATTTCAAGTATCTGTTAGCTTTTGCTTGATGTATTTTGAGGCTACATTATTAGAAGCATACAAATTTAGAGCTGTTATAATTTCCTGGTGGATTAAACAGTTAGGCACGCAGCTTAGCTACCAGGTGTCTGAGTAGTCAATTAAAGTTATAAGATAAAAAAGAAAGTAACAATCAAGCCTTTAATCACTTATTGTGATGCTATAAGAAAGTTTTAAATAAATGAAGTTTCATTTTCTAGAGAAAAAAGACAAAGAAAGTACCAACTTTTCTGTTCTGTTTTCCCCCATAGACTGGTGCTGTTGGGTCAACAGTCAGTGAATTAGCACTGAAATGGGGCTCTCCCACTGCCAAGGTAGCCCCACCAAAAGGTTCCTGCAGTATTATGGACCTAGGACCCAAGGAGAGGGAGAGGGAAAAGAGCTGGGAGTGGAAAGTACTAAGTCAGAGTAGAGAAAAAGTGTCTTCAAAATTTCCCACTTCCCCTGCCAAGTTTCTTTCAAGGTGTTATTTCTTTCTCCTATTAACTTCTCAGCTATATGTTCTTTTGCTATTCTTTTCAGTTATACTAAAAGTTATAACATGCATCCTTGACTTATTGTGCTTTAATATCACATGATGGCAAAAAATGTGAATTGAAACTCTCATGCACAGTTAAAGGAAGTATAAATTGAAAGTCAACAAAAGACACATATAAGAATGTCTATAGTACTGTGGTTCCTAAATAACCCAAACTGGAAACCCAAAATATCCATCAAGTGAAAAACGAATAAATTGTGGTATCTCCAAACAATAGAATACAATATAAAAATGAAAATGAATCAACATCCTATAACATACACATAAATAATTGAGCAAAAGAACTTCCCTCACCAGCAAAAAAAAAAAAAAAAAAAGTACAAACAATTTTTCAATTTATATAAAAGATTCAAAAGCAGGCAATACACAATGTTAGATAAGTGACTGCTGGAAAGGCTGCATGAAAGACCTCTGAGATGCTACTAATGTTTTCTTTCCTGCTCTAAGTGCTAGTTACAGAAGTGTATTTCAATTAGTGAAAATTAACTGAGTTGTACACTCATTTACTTTTCTGTATGAAAGCCGTATTTTGATGGACATAAAACATTTACACAAAACATTTAATTTATAAATTAACTGATAATCTTTCTTATAAAATTTTAGGATCATTATCCTAATTCTACAATTAAAGAACTTAAACATTGCTAGATATACCATTGATTGCTATCATCACTACCGAGGAGAAATGTATACTTTCCCAATTGCCTCAAAAGTTATCCAAAATTGTTTAAACTTGACCCATATATGAATAGTGCATTTCAGGTGTTAAAATATTATTACATTGTTTATAACAAATTCTAATATTCAGAAAAAAACGATGTGAAATATCCTGCAACTCAAAGCAAATTTTAGTTAGTATTCCTAACATAAAAGAAAAAAATAGGATGAAAAAATAAGGATAATTGGTGAGCTGGACACCAGCACTGAAGTTGGAGGTGGGAAACATTTAGAGATGACAAGCAGGTTTCACTGGAATATAGGCATCATCCTGGAATCTCTTTTCTCCCCCCCCTCACAGGAAAAGGCATTGTGGACCTGTTTTTTATATATGGGTATATACATCTTTCAGTACATATTGAAATGCCTGTTGAGCTGTCAGATACACTTTACACTGATTAAAAAATAAGGATAATTATTATTTTTTAATAATAATAATGGTCTCTTAGAAGAATAGGATGTAAACAATTAACTTACAGCTAAATATACTTCACAATTTAGAGAATTCTCATTTCTATCTCATCCACACTGCATAAGGTATATAAGGCCTGCAGTGCCAATGAAACAGTTGAGTGTCAATGAGGTAAAGATACTTGGCCAATATCTTACAGCAAAAAAGTGGCACAGACTTATGTCAAACCTAGAACAAGGTAAACAGAACAACAGATTAAGTGTCCTACATCAAACTTACAATAGAAACATGAGTATTTACTCAAAAATCCTTTTAAGGTAGATTTTTGTAGACAACTAAAGAGAATTTTAGTGAGTTATTTTTTCAGCCTGCACATGATTAAAACTCCTGGAATGAAGTATGTCAATATTTTGAGAAGCATTTTTTTTTTCAAGATGATAAGGATGTTGGGAGAGAACTTCACAAAAGTACACTTAAAAGGTCTCAGCTAGGATAAAAAACTCCTTTACAAGAAATCTTGCTGGTCAGGTGTGGTGGCTCATGCCTATAATCCCAAAGCTGCCGGGCTCAGTGGCTCAGCCTGTAATCCCACGCTTTGGGAGGCTGAGGTGAGTGGATTGCCTGAGCCCGCGGGTTCGAGACCCGCCTGGGCAGCGAGACCTCATCTCTACAATAAATCAAAAAAAAATTAGGCAGGCATGGTGGTGCATGCCTGTGGTTCCAGCTTCTTGGAAAGCTGAGGCAGAAGGATCACCTTAATCCAGCAGGTCGATGCTGCAGTGGCAGTAACTGGCTAATGCACTCCAGTCTGGGTGACAGAGTGAGACTCCAACTCAAAAAACAAAAAAAAAAATCCCAAAGCTTCAGGAGGCTGAGACAGGAGGATTGCTTGAGGCCAGAAGTTCAAGACTAGCCTGGGCAACATTGTGAGATGACATCTCTACAAAAAAATTTTAAAAATTAGGCAGGCATGGTGGTGCATGCCTGTGGTTCCAGCTTCTTGGAAAGCTGAGGCAGAAGGATCACCTTAATCCAGCAGGTCGATGCTGCAGTGGCAGTAACTGGCTAATGCACTCCAGTCTGGGTGACAGAGTGAGACTCCAACTCAAAAAACAAAAAAAAAAATCCCAAAGCTTCAGGAGGCTGAGACAGGAGGATTGCTTGAGGCCAGAAGTTCAAGACTAGCCTGGGCAACATTGTGAGATGACATCTCTACAAAAAAATTTTAAAAATTAGGCAGGCATGGTGGTGCATGCCTGTGGTTCCAGCTTCTTGGAAAGCTGAGGCAGAAGGATCACCTTAATCCAGCAGGTCGATGCTGCAGTGGCAGTAACTGGCTAATGCACTCCAGTCTGGGTGACAGAGTGAGACTCCAACTCAAAAAACAAAAAAAAAAATCCCAAAGCTTCAGGAGGCTGAGACAGGAGGATTGCTTGAGGCCAGAAGTTCAAGACTAGCCTGGGCAACATTGTGAGATGACATCTCTACAAAAAAATTTTAAAAATTAGGCAGGCATGGTGGTGCATGCCTGTGGTTCCAGCTTCTTGGAAAGCTGAGGCAGAAGGATCACCTTAATCCAGCAGGTCGATGCTGCAGTGGCAGTAACTGGCTAATGCACTCCAGTCTGGGTGACAGAGTGAGACTCCAACTCAAAAAACAAAAAAAAAAATCCCAAAGCTTCAGGAGGCTGAGACAGGAGGATTGCTTGAGGCCAGAAGTTCAAGACTAGCCTGGGCAACATTGTGAGATGACATCTCTACAAAAAAATTTTAAAAATTAGGCAGGCATGGTGGTGCATGCCTGTGGTTCCAGCTTCTTGGAAAGCTGAGGCAGAAGGATCACCTTAATCCAGCAGGTCGATGCTGCAGTGGCAGTAACTGGCTAATGCACTCCAGTCTGGGTGACAGAGTGAGACTCCAACTCAAAAAACAAAAAAAAAAATCCCAAAGCTTCAGGAGGCTGAGACAGGAGGATTGCTTGAGGCCAGAAGTTCAAGACTAGCCTGGGCAACATTGTGAGATGACATCTCTACAAAAAAATTTTAAAAATTAGGCAGGCATGGTGGTGCATGCCTGAAGTTCTGGCTTCTCAGGAGGCTGAGGTGGGAGGATTGCTCAAGCCCAAAGGGTAGAGGTTGCAGTGAGTCATGATTGCACCACTATACTCCAGCCTGGGTGACAGAGCAAGACCCTGTCTCTAAAAGAAAAAAAGAAAGAAAAAAATCTTGCTAAGAAAAACATTTAACCACAAGCCCTACCCAAGATATTCTGGTTTTATTAGGTTAGTGTGGGCCCACTCTCTGGTGTGGATGTATGTGCTTTTAAGTTTCCCACGTGAAACTAATGTACAGCCAGGGCTGAGAACCACTGAACTACATATTTATATTACATATTAAGCAATATTCATTATAAAGCATAACTAGGGCCTTCTTATAATATAACCATAGCAGACAGAGTTGAAAGAAATAAATATAATGCTTTCATGGGTACATTGGGCAATAGCTGCATGCTTGAATAACACTGCAGTTAAGTACATGGTTCACATTTTAAGGGCACTTGAAATGGACAAATTTGGCAATGTTGGAAATCCAGACACCAATGTCTCACCATATACTTATTAACCCATCAGCCTTCCCTCCCCAGATTAGTTGCTCATGTTTTAACACATCCTTTTAAAAGAAGTAGTCAATACTCTCTTTGCTTATTCATTCTGACTCTTCTCCCAGTAGTTCATCACTGGAAAGTCCAGAGAAGGAAGTTTAGCAATTTCAAATGAGGAAATGTGGTTTGATTTTACAGTAGAGTACTCCGTGCTCGTGAAGAAAAAAATGCAGCATTTTGATAGATAGGTGCATAAGTAAATCTACAAAAGAGAACATCTAGATATATTAAAGATCTTAGCAAATTATGGCTCATATGAAACAGAGGCTAATTTGCCAGACATTCCCATTCATTTCAATCTATTCTTTGCCAAAAAAAAAAAAAATTGATTTCACTTTACAGAAAGATGTTTGCCAAATGTGTAAATTTTATCCCAAACTACTAAGAGACAAAAATCAAATAAAAGTATTTCTTGTCTTCCCAGTGACCATACATAGGGAGGAAAGTCATACATCCTTGTACAAAAATCTGAACTAGTTCCCAATACATAGATGAAGAGGTAATAAAACATGATTTAGACCCATGACATTTCAATTCTGTAAATAATTCACATCAATCCTCAGGCTCAACATGACCAGATATTATAATTCCTAAACCTATGAAGTAAACATCATGATGTGAGTTATATTTTGTATTCTGAATAAAATGAGAAAAAGCAAGAGTGGGATGATTAATTAAAAAGCAATAAAAAGAGAAACGAGAATTAGGAAAGGAGACTATTCAAGTAAAGGAAAGAAAATTGAAAAGGAAGGATAGTGGCAAGAGAATACTGAAACAGGTGAAAATAATGTGACTAAGGCAGCTCCTCAAATCCAGGAGTATACAGAAGGCAGCAACAACAAATAATTACTCCTGAATAAATCACCTGGTTAAAAGATTTCACTTCCCTGGCAAGATGAATGGATGAATATCAAACGATATTTGGAGCTGGTATGTCATATATCCAAGACTAATCAAAGCAAGCAAGAAAACCAATATCTTTCCAGTCTTAAATGCAAATGACATTTAAATTTTAGAAAATTTACATAACACAGCTCTTAGTTTCTTGAAGGTGTAATCCATCTCAACAAGGAATTAAGCATTAGATACAAAAATCAACATGTAAAATCTTTTGTATTTCTCTATACCAGCAATAGTTAGAACAAGTAATATATTTAAATGTACTATTTATGAGAACAACAAAAAATAATTACCTAGGAATAAAGCTAGCAAAAAGTGTACCAAACCTTCATGGAGAAAATTCTAAGACTGATTAAAGAGTCATTAAAGAAGATATAAATAAATAGCAGGCTATACTTTCTTCAGAGTTGAGAAGATTCAATATTGTAAAGATGTCAGTTCTCTCCATGCTGACCTATAGAGGCAATGAACTTAAAATTCCAATTGGTTTTTTGGTGAACTGCATGTGGATTCAAAAATATATATTATATACGTGTGTGTGTGTGTACATACGTGTGCATGTGTATATATACATATATAAAGCAAAGAGCATAGAATAGTCAAGATGCTCCTGCAGAATACTAAGGTGAGAGGACTGACCATACCAGTTATCAAGACTTATTATAAAATGTAGTTCTTAAGATGCTGTCATATCAAGTTGACATAGGAGCAAAACAAAGAACCCAGAAAACGAGGCCTACACATATAAGGAAGTCTTGATGTGCGACAGAAGTGGCTTTGCAGTTAGTGAGAACCAGAAGAACTATTTACTTAATACTGAAACAACTAGCTATTAATATGAAAAACAATACAATTGGATTCCTATGTCATATCACACAAAAGTTAATTCCAGGTGGATTAAAATTAAAATGTGAAAAGCAAAGCTATAAAGCTTTCAAAAGTTAATACTAAAAATGTCTTCATGACTCCTAAACAGGGAAGATTTATCTTAAAGATCAAAAATAGATCAAAATTATAAAAAAAGCTCACAAATTACATTAAAATTGAGAGCGGTTTATCAGACACTATCACAATCTGAAAAAAAAAACAAGTGACAGATTGAGAAAATATTTGCAACACATGATGAACAAAGAACCAGAATTAAGAACATATAAATAACCACTGAAAATTCAACATTGAATGGCTAATGGACAAAAGGATGAACAGACATTTCACAGAAAGGGAAATTCAAATGGTCAATAAACACATAGAGATGCTCAACCTCAGAGCAGTAAGAAATAACTACTGGTCCCACCAGTGTGACAAAAAATAAAATCTGGAACTATCAAGGGCTTGTGAGGATATAGATTATCAGAACATTTCCACACCACAAGTGGGGGTGTTAATAAGTGCAACACTTTGGAAGACAATTTGCACTACCCAGGAAAGATGAAGATGTTCACAGCCTGTGACTCAACAACTCCACTTTTAGACATATATCCTAGAGAAATTTGTGCCTGTGTGCACCAGTGGTTAGTGAAGGCACTGACACTAATAGCAAATTCCGGAAACCTCCCAAATGCCGCCCATTGGAAAAATAAGTTGGGTTTCCTAGAAACACTCTGAGACATAGTCCCCAGCATGTGTACCTGAGAGTGCTCAGTAAAGTGGAATTAACACCTGTAAGAGGAAGGCGATGGAAGCAAGTCCTGGTAAGGGGAGAAGCCCAGTGGCAATGTGGGTCCAACAGCCTCAGGTGACCTTGGGGTACCCTGTGGGAGAAGCTTCAGAAATGAAATGGATTGCCAGAGTTGTTCCACATGAAGTCAAAAGGGCTGAGCCTTTTAATGCCACCTCAATCCCTCACTGATGTGGGCCATACGCCAAATGGAGTGAAGTTGGATAAGGCAGCCCTCTGCTGAGGAAATCCTTGAAAAGTCTGACAGCTGAAGGCTGTTGACCATACTCACAGCATGTGAAACAAGCCACTTTTTGAAAGAAGAATCTTAGTGGCATTATCTTCGCATCTACTTTAATGTTGTAATTACACAATGAAATACTATACAGTGAAAAAAAGAAATTTTTTTCCTTGAGTCAGGAGTCTCACTGTGTCATCCAGACTGGAGTGCAGCAGCCTGGCTAATTTTTTGATTTATTGTAGAGACGCGGTCTCACCAAGTTGCCCAAGCTCATCTCCAACCCCTGGACTTAGGTAATCCTCTCACCTCGGCCTCCCAAAGTGCTGGAATTACAGCCATGAGCCACAGCAGTGAAAATTAATGACTAACAGCTAGCCAGTCAACATGGATAAATTCTACAATACTGAGACGGAAAAAAAAGCAAAAAGTATACATTAGTGTGCTTTTATTTACTTAAAGTTCATAGACAAGCAAAATAAAATATTTTGCTAGGAAGATATACACATGGGTTGCAACGACAAATAAGATCAAAGGAATGTTAAAATACAAAATTTTAAATAGTTGTTAACCTGGGGGCCATGAGAGAGAGAAATAGAATCAAATGGGGACAAAAGTCTTCAAAAGTCTTGATATTGTTCTGTTTGTAAGGTGTGTCGTGGGTAATATGACTTTGTTTTGTTTGTTATTTATAGACATGTGAAAATATGCTTTATATGATTGTTTTGATTTCTACAAACCTTTTCTTCTTTTATTTCAGGCAAGACCATTTTCTCAAAGTTTAACCCAGAACCAGGAGCAAAGGCAGTAATCCCTTGTTGACTACAGCGCTATCTTTTAGGCACAGAATTTCCATGGCTGTCTTAGCCCAACTCCCTGGCTATTTTGCCAGGAATATGTCATATATATTTCATGAGAATTACTTAGCACCACTAAGAAATCTTCAGTTATAAACCACGGTAGTTCATGCCTGTAATTCCAGCACTTTGGGAGGCCGAGATGAGACAAGTGTCTGAGGCCAGGAGTTCAAGACCAGCCTGGGCAACTTTGGCGAAATCTCATCTCTACAATAAATCAAAAAATTGGCCAGGCGTGGTGGCGTAAGTCTGTAGTCCCGGCTACTTAGAAGGCTGAGGTGAAAAGATCACCTGAGCCCAGCAGGTCTTGACTGCAGTGGCCGTGACTGTGCCACTGCACTTTAGCCTGGGGGACAAAGTGAAATTCTGACCAAAAAAAAAGAAAGAAAGAAATCTTCAATTGTATTTGTTAATGCAAAAAAGGTTTCAAATTTAGAAAGCAAGTGTGCAGAGAAGTTATAATGGCATAATTATTCTAATTTACATTTGAAAAGTTGGGATTTAGAAAGGAAAATAATTTGCACAAACATGTAGAGTAATGGCTGCGCTAGAAATAAGACAGAATCCAAGATTCCCATGTCACTGCTATAAATTTCAGTAGAACAGAATTAACTTGTGTGGGTTTTTTTTTTTTCCTACCACCCACTGGTGATTATCAGAGGTAACAACTCCCTTAGTACAACAGGGCTAATATCTTGCCAAGATATTTGCTCTGAGAGAGCAAAATACTAACAATATCAGAAATGTCAGTATTTCTAGTAAGTTTATCTTCTGAGGACCCAGGTGTATCCATTGTTAACTGGAACATGAATACACAAGTTTATATTTCTTCACAGATGAGTGAAGGATACAAGAAAGCCAAAACCTACTGGGTTACACACAGCTTTTCAATCACAACATGCATTGCTGAAACATAAGACTGTGGCATTTCACACTTCATCTAACTTCTCATTTCCAGACACCTGCTATTTAGCAAAAGAACGTGGGAGGTCAGAAGGACTACTTTGTGGAGGGAGATACTTGGAGCGGCCTACTGTATTTCCAATAGTTAAACCTTTAAAAACTTTTTAGACACCCAGGAGGCTTTTTAAATTCTCCTCTCACGCAAAAAAAGAGCAAAGCTTTACTAATCATGACACTAAAAGCAAACTCAAGCCATAAGCCACACAAACATATAACTCCTTGTTTGTAACTATCAATCAATAAACAAAACAAAACAAAACAAAAACCCTACAAATAATTTTACTAGAGCCACAGGACAGTGTGAAGAAGCAAGGTAGCAATGGTAAACTTTGGTCAGAGTTTAAGGGAAAGGAATTGTAGACATGGGTGATTAGATATTTAAAAACAAAGAAGTCCTCTGCCGTTTCCGTTGTTTATGGAAAAGCCAAAGGGAAAAAAATAGAGGAAAGTACACTAAAGTGGACAGCTCCGATGCAAACGGTGGGACCCGGAGACGTCACTGCTTTGAAGGTGAATTTAAGCCCTGAAGATGCTCTATTATTTACAGCAAACTTTTGTCCTTAAAAAGAAAAAAAAACGGAAAAACCACAGAATTCATCTACTTAAAGATGATCAAAACCGAGAGGGCTCAAAAGTCACTTTTCGCTCCCCCGCCAAAGTCAAAACAACGTTTTTTGGGACAGATGAGAACCAAAGCCTCAATTGCTGGGTCTGTATTTGAATGCACCGCGGGGAAGCTGGGCAGGACACGGAGCATCGCTCGGTCTCGGCCACGCCCGCCCGCCCGCCGCTCAGGGGCGCGCGCCGCGGCGCCCGGCACTTGATGCCTCTCTGCCCCTCGGGGGCTCTGGGTGCGGGGCTCGCAGCCTGCGGCCGACCCCTGCCCCGCGCACTTCACATCCGCCGCGGCAAGTCCCCTCGGTCACGGACACTGTTCACGCGGAGGCAGAAACACGACTCACAACTGTAGGGACCTAACTGTTCGATATTGACATGCGGGCTTGCTTGGTGGCCACGATTCTTTTTTCTCAAAAGGCGCCGCTTGCAGGAGCTCGGTCCTGGCGGGCGGAGCTTCCCGGGCGAGGGAGACGGGAGCGACCCTCTGCACGTCCCGCAGCGGCTGCCCCACGCGGCGATGCGCGGGGACCACGAGCGCCGCGGTCTCTCCACTCAGGGTGAATGGCGGAGGGCCACGATGCAAGCCGAGGGGCCAGCCCCGCCGCGACCTTCACCCGGGGCGGGAGGTGAGGGTGGCGACGCCGAAAAAGCCGGTTCTCGGCATCAGCCTTCCCCGGTCGGCGGCGGAGCCACAGGCTGCTCCACGTCGGGTCGGCTCTCCCCCACCTCCCCA
>NW_007252929.1:62357-97930 GCF_000164805.1 Carlito syrichta
GACCGAGGCCCGGCCACCGGCCCGCCGGGGTCCGGGCCCTCCGCGCGCACCCCCGGGACGCAGGGCGGGAGGATCTGGGGTTTGGGGGACGCCGGTGATGTGGCTGGACCAACGGGTTCCAAGCTTTGCCGCACGTTAGGTGTGGAGGGGAGGCCTGGGCCTTTTTTCCTCGTCCCCTGGTGATCCCACTGTGCAGAAAGTTTGGAAACCACTTGGCAGCGAGAGCTGCGTCGCCTGAGGAAGTTCAAGGTCGCCACAGTGGGCAGCGGCTTGGGCCTATTCCATCCAGCTTCGTGGGGGGGGGGGGTTATTAGTAGGTAATAGCATCTGAGAGCTGTGAAGAAGGTGGTTCTATTTCAGAGAGACTAGCTGGCGCGGTTGTTCAAGCCTGTAATCCGAGCACTTTGGGAGGCCGAGGCGAGAGGATTGCTTAAGCTCAGGGGTTCGAGACCAGCCTGAGCAACATGGCGAGACCTCGTCTCTACATGCCTGTGGTTCCAGCCACCTGGAAGCTTGAAACGGAGGGATCGCCTGCACCCAGCAGGTCGTGGCTGCGGTGGCCATGAGTGTGCCACTGCACTCCAGCCTGAGCAACAGAGTGAGACTCCGGCTCAAAAAAAAAAAAAAAAAGAGAGAGAGATTCTAACAAGGGATAATGAACTGAGCTCCCTACGCCGGTTCGAGGAATTGTCTAAGATTTCCTCTGCGGAGATTTGTCTTTGAAAAGTGCTGTCACCGGGCTGGGTGGCTTGGTCTGTAATCCCGCGCTTTGGGAGGCTGAGGTAAGTGAATTGCCTAAGCCCGCGGGTTCAAGACCCGCCTGGGCAACTTGGCGAGACCTCATCTCTACAATAAATAAAAAATCAGCCGGGCGTGGTAGCGCGTGCCTGTAGTTACAACTACTTAGAAGGCTGAGGCGGAAGGATCGCCGGAGCCCAGCAGGTCGAGGCTGCGGTGGCCGGGAGCGGCCACTGCACTCCAGTCTGGGCGACGGAGTGAGACTCCAGCTCAACAAGAAAGAAAGAAAAGTGCTCTCGTTTTTGCAGGAACACCTGTCATCTCGGATGCCTTCTCACTTCCTTCCCTCTCCCTACAAATAAATCCAGTGTTTCCATAATCTCGCCATTCCTCGGCTTTATCTTCGTAGGTGCGCACCATTAGTGAGTTTATTGGTCGCTGTGCCTTTGACACCACCAGATCTATCCTTAACATCAACGCCAGGTTATTACTCTCCCTAAAACCGAGCTATCCTCGTGGCTCTGTGCAGAAGACCTTGAGTAACAGCTCACTGCCCCAGCGTAAAGTACTTTTCACCTAGAACTTCGAGTTCAGGCTGATTTGGCCCCCAACACTTCTCTGATTCCATCCTCTTTCCTCCTAGAAAAATCTCCAGGTCCTTCCAATCTGGCTCCAAGGAGCTTTCTCCTCACAACCGCAGCCACAATGGCCTTCCCAACCCTAGACTCCTAGAGTACCTCATTTCACAATCAGATAAGGTACTGAACATTGAACCTTGAGACTTCGCACAACCCCTCTGCCCCTTTGCCTCCCACCAGGTAACAGAGCACTCTGGAAGGAGCTCAACAACTACTGATGAATGAGTGACTACAGCCATCAAAAGAAGAATGCTTCTTCACATGCTTCTCAAAGTTAGGGTCTGAAAACTACCTGCATTGAAATCATCTGGGGCTTTACTTATGGACTTTATTTTTAACTTTAAAGAGAATGTTTGTAATATCACTGCATGACTGTTTTACAGTACAGACTCCTGGCCTCTAGTCTAGACCTGGGTAAGGCCTGGAAATGTGCATTTTAGCCAATGCCTCGGGTGATGCTTGGGCTTACTAAACAGTCTGAAACTACTCCAACCAAATAAAAAGAAAGTCTCGATTCTCCCCTAGAGACGTAGTTCTCCAGCTGAGGTATTGGATGATTTCAGGTAGAATTCCACTCACCACCATGGACATAGGAAAACCCTCCCCCTCAGGAAGTGCATGAAGATTTGAGTGAAATGCCTAATGAAGCTGCTAATACTGTCAGGGAATAAAAGGGAGGGCACTCAAGCCATGAGGAGCTACTGCAATTAATATTTCTTATCAAATGAAGTGTGTTGCCTGTGTCATACAGAAATGTCTTCATTTGCAAATTTTTTTTAATTTGCTGTGTTTCCATTGTTTTTATTTTTGCAATTAGCTTCTATTTTTGCCAAGTAGGACAGATTTTATAGTCAAGCAGTGATGATACAGACATTCTCTTCAAATGAAAGTTTACTGGTAAAAGGTTACTTACTAGCTTAAAATGTGTGAGGTGTTAATAGAAGAAGAAAGCTGATGGGTTCTCCTTCAACACCAGAGATGACAGAACTGGAAACTGCCATAGCTTCTTTATTCAAAAAGCTCCCTCATAGATAACTAAGTACTGGAACTGGGTTTTAGGATGAAGTAGAGATATTTCTGCCTTGGGGAGATTTTAAGAGTAAATCATCACACCTGTAATCCCAGCACTTTGGGAGGCCAAGGCGAGAGGATTGCCTGAATCCAGGGGTTCGAGACCAGCCTGGGCAACTTGGCGGGACCTCATCTCTACAATAAATCAAAAAAATTAGCTGGGCATGGTGGTGCACACCTGTAGTTCCAGCTACTTAGAAGGCTGATGTGGAAGGATCGCCTGAGCCCAGCATGCTGGTCGAGGCTTCGGTGGCTGCAATGGCTGTGAGCATGCCACTGCTTTCCAGTAGTGCTACTCCATTCCAGCGTGCCACTCCATTCCAGTGACAGTAAGACTCGAACTCAAAACAACCCAAAAAAGTATAAACCATCATTTTTCTTAAAATTGGAGCATAGCTTAAAGATGGATAACTTAAAGATCTTAAATGAAGGCTCAAAAGGGTGTCCAGTCTAAAGTGGTAATGCTAGCTAACCAAGTTGTAGCCTTGTATGATATCTAAGGAAAAGACTATAGATATTAAGTTTGAAATTTGCATGCAGTAGAACAATGATGTGCTAAAAGAACATTTTTATTAATAAACTTGTGTGTTGAAATTAAGCAGAAGTGAATTAGCTAAAAAGCAAATCTTGAGTTGTGGGGGCTACTCCTTTGAAAAGAGAGCCAAGAATTTTTTCTTGAATTTAATATAAGTTGCCCCCAAATCCATCAGAACCTAAATGGTACAGGATAAGTAAGGTTTCTCTGCACTAACCAGGAAATTTTAAGTTTTGGAACTAAGATGCTAAAGCAGTTACATGAGGTGATTTCTTCTGTAGATATTGAAATTTCTGCTTCCTTATAGTAATTTATTTTTAGAAGACAAATTTAAAATATTTTTAGATAAATAAGTGATGGGGTGATCATTATGAGTGCCCCAAATTCATTTCCTCCAAGTCAGGTGGTAACAGTTCTTCTTGTCAGTAAATGATTTGGGAATGAGCAGATATTTTATTTTCTCATCTATCTGGAGGTAGGTAGTCCTTCCATCTTTCTACTCCACCGGTCTTGAGTGTACCCTTGCCCTCATGATTCAAGATGGTTGCAAAAGCTTCAGCCATCATGACTGCATTCCAGAAATCAGAATGGAAGAAGAGGAATAAAGCAGGGGTGCCACCTCTCTTTTAAGGATACTGCCCCGATATATGACACAACAGCCATATGATCAAATATACATTCAAGAGAGGCAAGGAAATATATCTGGCCAGTTATGTGCCCAGATAAAAATCAGGACAATATTAGCAAAGGAGGTGGGGAAATGGATATTCAGAAGCAATTAGACATCTCTGTCATGGTATAAAACCCAATTCTGGCCAATGGGTTGTAAAGAATACTATGGTATCACTGGGAAAGATCTTTCTGTTCCTAAAACAAACAAAAGATTTGGGAAAAGATGGTCTCTTTCAGCCCTTAGATATTTTGCAGTCTGGATATGATTTCTGGAATTTCAGCCATCTTGCTACCATACTGAAGATGCAGTCAATTGATAGAGTTGGACAGAGTTCCGAGAATTGCAGAATAGAGGAACCCAAATATGCCATTTTTGATATTAGAGAGGATGAATTTCCCTATTGTTTAAACAATGTGTCAGACTTTTATTTGCTGCCAAAGCTCTCACTTTTAAGGGGTAATCATTTCAAAATTTCAGACACAGACCAAAGTGCACTACAATCATAATAGATTTTTGTTTTGACATTTATTAGAACACATATTAACACAAAATGAAGTAATGTTAAGGGAATAGGCTTGGGGGAAATGCCCAGATAAGCAAAGAATTTGTTCCAGAGCCCTGATGACCTAAGAACCTCTGGATCAGATCACCTGAAACATTTGTTGGCAGTCTTTTCAATTACATGAATCAATACATTTCCTTTATTATGTAAACCAGTTTGAGTTGGGTATTCCATTAGTGGTGCTGAAAGCACCCCATATCAGGGATTCTTAAACTTTAATGAGCATTTAAATCACCTGAAGATCTTGTTAAACTGTAGATTCTGATTGAGCAGACTGGGGTCGCGCTGAAGAGTCTATTTTTAACAAGCTCCCAGATCACGCTTATACAGCTGGTCCTCAGGTGATATTTGGGGTTTTGTTTTGTTTTGGGGGTTTTGGTTTTCTGGTGTGTTTGTTATTTGAGTTGGAGACTCACCCTGTTGCCCAGACTGGAGTGCAGTGGCATCTCTCAGCTACCACAGCCTCAACCTTCAGGGCTCAGGTGATCCTTCTGCTTCAACCTTCCAAGTAGCCAGAACTACAGGCACCCACCACCACGCTCAACTAATTTTTTTTTTTTTTAATTGTAGAGACGAAGTCTCGCCAAGTTGCCCAGCCTGGTCTTGAACCCCTGAACTGAGGCAATCTTCTCACCTCTGCCTCCCAAAGTGCTGGGATTACAGGTGTGAGCCACTAGGCCCGGTGAGAATTTTTAAAAATATATAATACCAGCTGGGCTCAGTGGCTCAGCCTGTAATCTCAGCACTTTGGGAGGCCAAGGTGAATGGATTGCCTGAGCCCACGGGTTCAAGACCAGCCCAGGCAACTTGGAGAGCCCTCATCTCTACAATAAATCAAAAAATTAGCCAGGCATGGTAGCACACTCCTGTAGTTCCGGCTACTTGGAAGGCTGAGGCGGAAGGATCGCCGGAGCCCAGCAGGTGGACGCTGACGTGGCCATGAGCATGCCACTGCATTCCAGCCTGGACGATGGAGTGAGCCTCCTTCAAGGAAGATAATCCCTAAATTGCCAACTCCAAGTTCTGTTATGATAAGGATCTTTTCGCAGTCATTTGATAGTAGTTTTTAATTCTGTCCTAAAAATGAAAAGGAAGCACACTGACACCCTACACATTTTCTTTATCTAACAGCCTTATTTAAATATGCTTTAAAATAGAAGGTATAGTCCTATTTCTTACAAGTTACAAATGGAATTCCAAAGACTGTCCCAACGGTTAATGATGGTTATTTCTGGGGAATGTAACTATGTGAAGGTTTAAAAAAAAAAAAAAAAACCTTGGACAAATAATACAAAGGAGGGATCGGCAGTCACTGGGCACTGCTATGGGAGGGAGAGAAGGAGGACATGTTACAACAGAAAAGAGGGCCGGGTGCCAGGTACACGAAAAGTATCTGGTCCTATACTAGGGAGAGTAAGGGTCAATTGGAGGCCCAAACTTCACCTGCATGTAGCCTACTTTATGATAAAATAAAATTTAATAAAATAATAAAGTTTGTGAAACCCACAATAATAAAAATCTTAGGTACGTATTAACTTTTTTTTTTTTTTTTTGAGTTGGAGTCTCACTCTGTCGCCCAGACTGGAGTGCAGTGGCCGCTCCCGGTCACCGCAGCCTCAACCTGCTGGGCTCCGGCGATCCTTCTGCCTCAGCCTTCCAAGTAGCCAGAATTACAGGCATGCGCTACCACGCCCGGCTGATTTTCTGATTTATTGTAGAGATGAGGTCTCGCTGCCCAGGCGGGTCTCGAACCCATGGGCTCAGGCAATCCACTCACCTCAGCCTCCCAAAGCATGGGATTACAGGCTGAGCCACCAAGTCCGGCACATATTAACTTTTTAAATTTAAAAAACTGGCTAACCAGGTGTGGTGGCTCACACTTGCAATCCCAGCATTTTGGGAGGCAGAGGTGAGAGGATTGCCTGGGGTTCGAGACCAGCCTGGGCAACTTGGTGAGACCTCGTCTCTACAATAAATAAATAAATAAATAGCCAGACATGGTAGCACACGCCTGTGGTTCCAGCTACTTGGAAGGCTGAGGTGGAAGGATCACCTGAGCCCAGCAAGTGGAGGCTGTGGTGGCTGTGAGCATGCCACTGCAGTCCAGCCTGGGCAACAGAGTGAGACTCCAACTCAAAAAAAAAAAAAAAAGAAAAAGAGAGAGCTTAATTTTTTAAAATGTATTTCACTCTGATTTTGGCTATAAAATTATTGTTCAACCTAACTTTAAGGGATCATCTTCCTGATGATAATTTTTGTCCTGTGTAGTGGCAGAGGTGGCTAAATACTAAGGGATATCATATATTGTTTTTATATATTTTCTTAGAAAGTTGATGCTGCATTCAACTTCTGTGAATTTTTTTTTTCCTTGAGATTCTTTCAACGCATGATGGGTAATTTACGAGCACACCTGCCCACATGGTGCTGATCGTTCAGCAGTTTTGGACCAAAAAATGGCATGACCCCTGTGCCTCACCCTCTTTATTCACCTGATCTCGCCCTGGGCGATTTTTTGTTTATTTGTTTCCCCTGATGAAAAAAGTCCTCAAAGGGAAACATTCTGCCAACATGGAAGAGGTGAAACCCAAAAATGGCAGAAGCACTAAAAGGAAAAAATTGACACGCTCAAAAACTGTTTTGAGCAGTGGAAAAAGCATCTCGGTAGGTGTATTCCATCAAACAGAGTGTACTTTGAAGGTGCCTGAAGTTTAAACATGTAAGAATAAATACATAATTTTTATACATAAATTCCATTTGGAGGGGGATCCCGGTCATACATACTATATACTCTAGTTCTGTGCACTGAACACCTGGGAGCAGCAATACCCCAATATCAGTCAACACACCTGGCAAAAGGAAAGAATAAGATCAGCCTAAAATACCTGGTAGTGCCAGAAAGCAAGAACATGCTCAAAGAATGATGAGGACACGTCTGAAGGACACAGGGGCCAGTGTGAAGGAACTCCCAACTGGTCAGATCAGGAACAATTTGACCACCAAAATAAACAATGACAGTAGAGACATATCACCTATTAAAACAGGAAACCATAAGTCCATGATGATATAGATATATATGTATAAAAACATATATACCTGTAAATACATATGTGATATCTGTATATATACAGATACAATGTATTAAAATATATAATACAATACATAGAGATACATTGAAAGTTTGAGGAACTGGATATCTAGATAGTTTTCAAGTACTGCCCCCACAAAACACTTACTGACCCTGGTATACACCACCTGATTCAAGTTAACATCATCAGTAATGGACAAATGAAATCACAGAATACAACCACTTCCAGAAATGAAAAACCTTAATCTAATCATGAGGAAACAACAAACCAACTAAAGGACATTCTACAAAATAACTGAACTGTAATCTGCGAAAGTGTCAGGGTTGGCTGGGCGCAGTGGCTCACACCTATAATCCCAGCACTTTAGGAGGCCGAGTAAGAGGATTGCCTGAGCCCACAAATTTGAGACCAGCCTGGGCAACTTGGCAAGACCTCATCTCTACAATAAATCAAAAAATAAGCTGGGTAGCACATGCCTATATTTCCAGCTACTTGGAAGGCTGAGGTGGAAGGATTGCCTGAGCCCAGCAGGTGGAGGCTGTGGTAGCCATGAGCATGCCACTGCACTTCAGTCTGGGTGACAGAGTGGGACTCCAACTCAAAAAAAAAAAAAAAGAAAGAAAGTGTCAAGGTCATGAAAGCCACTGAAAGACTGAGAAACCACTAAATGTTTCACATGATCCTGACCTGAATTATTTTCCTATAAAGGAACAGGTCTGAGGACTAGGTGATGGTGATGAAGATTAATTTCCTGATTTTGATATATGTAATCCATGGTTATATACAAGAACATCATGTGTAGAACATACATACTTAGATTTTAGGGGGTCATGGGACATCAAATCAGCAATTACTCTCAAATAGTTCAAAAAAAAGTTTTTTACTCTACACTCCCAACTTTTCTGTAAGTTTGTGATTATTTCAAAATGAAACATAACATAAATGTTATCAAAAGAATTGGTGTTTCTGGAGCTGGTTAAAGTTTTTTTGTTGTTTTTTCCACATAAGTGACTATCATCTCCTATTGTGCTGAAAGCAAACTTGAGTGACAGAGTGACATGGTGACTTGATTGAAAACTCTACATTATCAGAAGATGAATAGGTCTTAAATCAGATCACATTTTCCTCCTTCTTCTGCAAACCCCTAAGGAAAGTAGCTGTACTTATTAACCTTGTGCTCTATGAATTTAATTCTTCAAAAACTGACTGAAATAAGCCATAGTCAAATAACAGGAGAAGCATGATGGAAACTGTTATTTTTATCTTTTAAATGACTGTCCTTTCCTCTTAATAGGAAACTTCCATTAACTAGTCTCAGGAAAAAAAAAATTACTAAATTAAACTTTTTTTAAAGCAATCATATGACTTCATATAATAGGAAAGTTGAAGACAAGGAATAAATAATATCTACTACAGACATTTTTATTGAAAATGTACATATTGACTTCATGAAATCCTTTATGGATTTCACGAACAGCACTTAGCCATTTTAAAAGCAAAGTGTGACAGATATTGGTGTGTATAGCAGATTTTTAATGTCCAACTACCATGTGTTCTGTACATAGACGCTTTTCTTTTTTCAAATTTCTAAACACAGTGGAAGCCACCAGAGAGAATATCTGAAGCAATTCATTAAAATCTTGGCAGCCAGGGCCCCAACTCCCGCTTTCCCTGAAAGCCTTCTTTGCTGAAGCTGAAGGCTCTTCCAGCAATTCCTTCCACAGAAGACCATTGTCATAGCCTCTGAAGGGGCAATTCCTGGAGTCAGTCAATCGAGGGTCTTGAATAGGCAAAAACTAAGTAAATAAATTGCCATCTTGAAAGTGGAGGCCTACTCTTTTGAATGCCCCCAGGAAAATAAATTTGATTAAAATTAAATATTTTGTTGTAAGATGTAATGCTCAAATTTAGGGAATTCTGGTCCCTCCATGAGTGTCTGTTCTTCAGCTGTTGAATCAAAAGAAGCTCTTTTCTTTGATAAGATTTAACTTTGAAAATATGTTGTAGGTGATCATAAATGAAAGATGTCTCCTTGCTAAGAACATCGTGTATTCTGCGTTTTTCATGTTTGTAGCACTGATTTTTTTTTTTTTTTTTTCCAGTTTCTGTCCCCTTCAGTTGGCTTTGATAATTAGGGCTGGGAAAGTTTTCCTCATTCCCGTGCTCCATGGTAGCCTCTTCCCTCCCTCCAACTCCTCCAGTGGCTATCTCTTTGGTGTCTCTGTTCTCAGCACAAAATAGTCCCTGCAAGCATTGATCAAAGTTCTGTGAATACACACTGACTCATTAGTTACTCAAAGATCTCCTTCGTTAAATAGCTTCTTTTTTTTTTATTTCGATGGTGGTTTATTTTTTATTTATCTTACCATGAATCATAATATATAAAAGGAACATGATTTGACCTGAGTATAAAAAAATTACCATAGAAAATCTTTTTGGAAAAGATTTTACTGTGCCAAAAAAAGAAAGAAAGAAAGAAACCTTTCTTTTGCAAATGCTAATAATACAGATTAGAGAAACTGAAACTAGCCCAGCATGTTCAAAAGAGGACCCAAGCAGTTAGTCACCAAAATGGCCATGCATCTGTCCTCTCAAAACTCCTGTTATTTTTTTTCTTTCTTTCTTTCTTTTTTTTTTTAAGTGAGAGTCTCATTCTGTCACCTAGGCTGGAGTGCAACAGTACACTCACAGTCACTGCAGCCTCGACCTGCTGGGCTCAGGTGATCCTTCTGCCTCAGCCTTCCAAGTAGCTGGAACTACAGGTATATGCCACCACACGTGGTTAATTTTTAATTTATTGTAGAGATGAGGTCTCACCATGTTGCCCAGGCTGGTTTCAAACCCCTGGGCTCAGGCAATCCTCTCGTTTCCACCTCCCAAAGTGCTGGGATTACAGGCGTGAGCCACAGTGCCCAGCTAACTCCTGTTATTTTTTAAAAATAATGTAATTT
Organism: Carlito syrichta; assembly: GCF_000164805.1. Classification (NCBI taxonomy): domain Eukaryota; kingdom Metazoa; phylum Chordata; class Mammalia; order Primates; family Tarsiidae; genus Carlito; species Carlito syrichta. The sequence continues at coordinate 72,612 of NW_007252929.1, forward strand.
GTGGAAGTATTGAAATTTGTAAGTGATCTTTTAAAATTTTTAATTGAGTGTTCCGTCAATGTTTTCTCTTATGCTTAATTTTTTTTTGAAATGTTATAACCCTCGTCATTCTCAAAAATCTATACTTTTTCCAAATTGTGAGGCTATCTCTTCTATTCACAGAATTTTTCATTAAAAAGATAATCTGGGCCGGGCTCGGTGGCTCAGCCTGTAATCCCGCGCCTTTGGGAGGCTGAGGTGAATGGATTGCCTGAGCCTGCGGGTTCAAGACCCGCCTGGGCAGCAAGACCTCATCTCTACAATAAATCAAAAAATCAGCTGGGCAGGGTAGCGCATGCCTGTAATTCCGGCTACTTGGAAGGCTGAGGCGGAAGGATCGCCGGAGCCCAGCAGGTCGAGGCTGCGGTGGCTGGGAGCGGCCACTGCACTCCAGTCTGGGTGACAGAGTGAGACTCTGACTCAAAAAAAAAAAGATAATCTGGGCTGGGCACATGGCTCACTCCTATAATACCAGCAAGGCGAGAGGGCTGCCTGAGCCCATGGGTTCAAGACCAGCCTGGGCAACTTGGCAAGACCTCATCTCTATGATAAATCAAAAAATTAGCTGGGCATGGTGGCGTGCGCCTATAGTTCCAGCCTTAGATGGCTGAGGCAGAAGGATCACCTGAGCCCAGCAGGTCGAGGCTGCGGTGGCCATAAGCCAGCTACTGTACTCCAGCCTGGGTGACAGAGTGAGATTCCAACTCAAAAAAAAAAAAAAAAAAAAGATAATCTGAATGTCTACCCTTTCAGTCAAGATCCATCTCTGGATCTGCTGGAAGACAGACTATGGAGACAAATAAGAGCCAATGGGAAAGAGAGATCCTTCGCTCCCATGTGAAATCGCAATACTATCAGAATACTTAGTACTAATGGCAACCTGAACACTGTAATGTGTCACCTTTCTCTTTAGGGCCCCGTGCGTTCCAAATGTCCATCTAATCTGTGTCCACCCCTGGGAGCAGATAGTACAGTTTCCTGTCTGGGTGTTCTTTGATTGTATCAAAGTTTCATTGCTTTAAAAAAAAAAAAAACCTGATATCTACACCAGGTTGGCCAAATGCTCAGTTGAGTCTCAAGAGGGTAAAGAATTTCAGGTATTAAAAAACAACAACAAAAAAAGTCAGCAATAAAGTGATGCACTCAGTACAGTACTTGACTGAGAGTTAAGAGGCCTGAATTCTTCTAGCCCTGGAATTAGCTGACTCTGTTACCTTGGGCAAGTCACTTAACCTTTCTGGACTTGGTTTTCTTGTTTGTAAAATAAAAGAGGTTGAACTATAATCCCCAAATTCCCTTTTGCATGTAAAAAAAAAAAAAAAAAGTGCTATGATTTTTTACTATAGTAGCAATAAGATAATTTTAAAAATGTATCCACTAATTTCGTCTGTGGAAAGAGGCTTAGGAGGAAATTGCAACTCATACCAAGGAAACACTAAACTTTTAAGAGTGCATGATAGATACCCTGTGTAGCAGGATAAGGCAAATTCTACAAAGTAAGCCAGGAAAATGAACTTGAGGTTTAAGAAATGTAAAGAATTTTCAAAAACTTTCTTATAGGCTGGCCATGGTGGCTCATGCCTATGATCCCAGCACTTTGGAAGGCCAAGGCAAGAGGATTGCTAGAGCCCAGAAATTTGAGACCAGCCTTGGCAACCAAGCAAAAGATTAGCCAGTGTGGCATGTGCCTGTAGCCCCAGCTACTGGGGAAACTGAGACAGAAGAATCACCTGAGCCCAGGAGGTCAAGGCTGCGATGAGCCATGACCATACCACTGCACTCCAGCCTGGGCAAAAGAGTGAGACTCCAATTCCAAAAAAAAAAAAAAAAAAATTCTACTCCCCAATTCCCCCTCAAAAATTAAATGATAAGTTTCGCCACAGAACACAGAATAACTGCCTGATAGTTCCTTAGGGTAAACTCCTCTACTCAATCTAAGATTCAAGCAGTGTTGCTAACTTTTTCTTTAAATGCCTTAGTCAAGGTTTCCTTCAGAGTTAGAAAAAGTCTAACTCCTTGCATATTGACTATATACAATCTAGATAAGCCAAGCCTTCTGTCATCTGTCCATCATTCAGAGGTTTCTTTCACGTATGCAGCTGAATAATAATCTCAGAAACAAATTAATATTGAAATAAGTAAAGACCCAGATGTCTCAGGTTGCTAAATCCACTTAATTTCCTTTCTTTTCCTATATTCACACCTAAGTTTTAAGCCATAGGTGAAAATGAAAGCCTGCCCTCTCCCAGTCTCTCTCTGGTGTTACAAAGAAATGTTAATCAAGCTTCCCAAGGAATGAGTTCTTGTAGGAAATAGTGATTCTAAGTTTTATAATTAGTCCCCATACCTGACTGCTAGAATATCTGAGGAAGATTGAAGTGTTCTGGGGCCCCCAGGCCATAACCCTCAGGAAGCTGGCTGTACTCTCAGGTGTTCTCCACCAAAGAATGAGGGGATGGGGTTTCTATCGGGAGCCAGGTCACCACCCCCCGAAATTGGAACATACCTCATAGCATATCCTACTTACATGAAAGACAAGTTCTTTTTTATCTTTTTTTATTGTTTTTAATTTTTTTTAAAAATGCAATGGCTTTGGAAATACAAATAGTTTTGGGGTTGGGCTTTAAGAGAACCCACCTGTGCACATTGTACACAACAGGTGATCTTTTTTTGTCCCTCTACCCCTTCCCCTCCCCCTTCTGAGTCTCCAGTGTCCATTGTACCATTCTCTCTGCCTTTGAAGATCCTTAGTTTAGCTGCACTCCCCCCCCCCCCTTTTTTTTGAGTCCGAGTCTCACTCTGTTGCCCAGGCTGGAGTCCAGTGGCATTCTCATGGCCACTGCAGCGTCGACCTGCTGAGCTCAGGCGATCCTACCGCCTCAGCCTTCCAAGCAACTGGAACCACAGGCATGTGCCACCACGCCCAGCTAATTTTTTTTGAGTTATTGTAGAAAAGAGGTGGGCTCCTCAAGTTGCCCAGGCTGGTCTCGATCCTCTCACCTCCTCCTCCTAAATGCTGGGATTACAGGTATGAGCCACCATGCCCAGCAGCTCCCGCTTATAAGTGAGAATTATAAGTGAGAACATGCAGTGTTTGATTTTCTGTGTCTATCTCTAAGAATCACTTTTTATCTGAGGAAAGGGAGTTGGGAGTAGGGTGAGATACTAGGTGGCTAAGGTGCAGCTTGTCCCTTGGAATGGAAGTCACCCAGGTTAATGGGTAAGGTCACTCAGAGCCATCTCTTGCACAAGTCTCACTGTCACACTTTTTTTTTCAAACCTATCCCAGTGTTTCCTGGAGAGCGGGCTGGGCACAGGAGGTCAAGAGAAAAGAGGGAAGAGCATAGTGGGAGGGGGAGTAGAAATGAGAGATGGTGATGAGAGGGAGCAAATCCTCCTCAAGCCTCTTGCCCCTCTTCTCTCCATTTTGAATTCTCCTCAAGCTCTGAAGCTGAGTGTCATAAGAGCAACAGAAAGAAGCTTTGTTTTCATGGCACACAATATTAAGCACAAGTCAGAATGTTTCATTTGAGCATTTTATCTGAATAATAATATCTCTCTCAAAATACAAGTCCTGACCCAGCTTGGAAAGAGGAGCACCTTCTAATGGGTCAAAGGGATAAGCTTTGTGATTGACACCACCCGTGGGACACCCCAGCCCAGTCCCTCACCTTGCTATCACCTGAGGAAATTAGAATTTTTTTTTTTTACTCAGAGTCTCACTCTGTCACCCAGGCTGTAGTGTAGTGGCATGTTCACGGCCGTCCCAGCGTCAACCTGCTGAGCTCAGGCAGTCCTTCTGCCTCAGCTTTCCAAGTAGCCGGAACTACAGGTGCACACTACCACACCCAGCTAATATTTTAATATATTATAGAGACGAGGTCTCACCAAGTTGTCCAGACTAGTCTCGAATCCTCTTGCCTCAGCCTCCCAAAGTGCTGGGATTTCAGGCTTGAGTCACTGCACCTGGTCAATTTTCTTTTTTTAATTTGGAGTCTCACTCTGTCACTTAGTGTGGAGTGCAGGTGCACATTCATAGCCACTGTAGCCTTGACCTGCTGGGCTCAGGTAATCTTTCCACCTCAGCATCCCGAGTAGCTGGAACTACAGGCATGCACCACCATACCTGGCTAATTTTTTGATTTATTACAAAGATGAGGTCTTGCCAAGTTGCCCAGGCTGCTCTCAAATCCCTGGGCTCAGGCAATCCTCTTGCCTCTGCCTCTCAAAGTGCTGGGATTACAGACGTGAGCCATCGCACCTGGCCAGAAGTTTTAATTGTAAGAGGCTTGTTAGAGGCCTTGTGAAAACACTGTCTGCTGGGATCCACCTCAAGGGCTTCTGATTTGCATTTCTACCAAATTCGCAGGTGACACTGATGTTGCTGGTCTGGAAACCCATACTTGAGAACCACTGTTCCAGCACAAAGTAGGCATTTCACAAACATCTGTTGTTCATTTTCATAACGGGAGGTCAGGGATGAGTGCTGTGGAACAGAAGAAAACGGGAATCATTTCATTCTGGAACTCTGAGTTTATATGTATTTGTTGTACTTTTCCTCACTCTGTTTCCCACACTGTTAATGCAATTTTAGCACTGTGAATGCAATTTTTAGCAATTTTCAGGAAACATCTGTTGCTTTCCTCCTTGAAAGACAAGATCATTTAAAAATACATAAAATGACATTGTGGAAGAAAGTAGTGTATCCTACATCTGACAGCCTTGCCTCTTACATAATTGATAATTGGCATTATAGGGATTATGCACATTGACTTTTGATTTTCTTTCAAATCTTTATGAAGATTTACCAATTAAAGAGATCCAAGTGATTTGCCAAGATTTACACAGGAATTTTTTTTTTTTTTTTGGCACAAACATTTCTAACCTGAAGAAATATATTCTGATTCAAGTGATCATTCTTTATCATGAGCCAGAAAAAGCCTAGAGTCTACAGAGTGAAGTTTAGGATTGCTGCTGTTTATCTCACGTCATTTCTTCAGCTTCAAGCCTGAACACAAGTAAGGTAAAAGGAAATGGGTTGTTTAAAACCTGCATTTGCAGCTGATTCTCCATTCTCCAAACGCCCTCATCTTAGACATACACACTTTGGGAAAAACACAGAGCGTGAAGAGCCAACGCTTATTTAATTAAACTGAATAATGCCTATTCATCAATATATTGATGACTGGAATTACTGAAGATTTGCAAGGACCACTGCAACGACAATATACTTTCTTGCAATTATACTTCTCTGTGCTCAAAAAGCTTTATAGACTTTCAAAATGAATTTCTGTAACAGCCCTCTGAGGTAAATGAGGAACAGGTGTAATTATCGCCTCTTCACAGATGGCTAGGCAGACACAAAGGAATGGAATGAATCAACCAGGAAGGAAATTAAGCTACGGGGCCCAAATAATCCTAATACAGCCTGCCTCTCCTACCAGTGCTGTTTTCCTTTGATCACGAGAATCTGTGTTGTGGGAAACTCTGAAGGCATTGTGTGTGTGTGTGTGTGTGTGTGTGTGTGTGTTTCATTCTTTAATGATGTAAGAAACAAAACTCTGTAGGGACATCTAAAGAGGGGAAATGACGAGACTGGTAAACACGGGCCAGCAGTAGTGCAAGTGTATAAAAAAAACAAAATTTAATTTTTCTGGATAATATGATCGAGGCCTTTCAATGCTAAATTTCATCAGCAGATGATCAGCCAGCAACATGCTGTTATTGACATAAAAGCAGGTGGGGGGGAATAGTAAACTAATAGACATTATTTCATGGCTACACGCCTCTAAAAGTACTCAACATTTGGGAAGCACTAAGCAACCAGGAATTTTTTCAAATGACCATGGTTTTCAGTGCAACAGGCTTAGAAATATGCCATCTCTGGCCAAAAGCCAGATTGCTGACACAAAACAGCAAAGCTACAGACCCTGTGGCTAGGAGAATAATAACAACACCACTATTCCTCTCTCTCACTGTGCTATATTTTGTTAAGAAGAGATTCATACCACAAAAACTGGGTCCGTTAGGAATGATAAGTTTTACAAGTCTCACCTTTCAAGCAATGGACATTATGACAGGATCATAAGCCAGAAGGCCTGCAAGTCTCCAAATTGCCAGCTTCCACGAGGTCCCTCCAACACTCAGTGCCTGAGGTCATCTGGCAGCAAAAGCCCATCCCTGGCTCACCAGAGACCTTGTTTTTCCTGCTTCTCACATAAAGCAACCTCCTCAAGGCCAGTGACCTCCTGAAATCTCTCCTTCCCAGACACCTCCATCCCAGAGCTCCTGAGACTGCAGAAAATGAAAGCCCTCAGCAGGTAGAGAGGCCTCAGAGTGCAAAGATTTGGAGTTTTCCTTTCTGAAAGTTCTATTCTTTACCAAGTGGAGGACATTTTGAAGTACAGAAGTCAAGAATGGAGCAGAAATCAACACAATTCTCAAAAGAGGCAGAGATTATAAAATGGGTAGACTGCTATTCAAAAAGGTATTTTTGCTATCAAAAAAGGTATTTTTTTAACATTCAAAAATAAGAATAAAGGAAGGACCCTATCTATGCAAGTCCTTCTAATATGCTAAGGTTGAGAAGGTAGTATATACAACTACCTATGAAGACTGATTATATGAAGATATAAATATGGATTTATAGGGAGGAGAGTTTCTGTTCTAATCAAATAAAATGTACAGCCTAACCAGGTATATCTGACATTATACTTAATTGTTTGTGTTACATGATAATAAGATACAACAGTAAGGAGATCACTGAAATGACTGTAGATTCAGGAAGGACATTGGTGTTGAGGTTGACATACCAGTCAAGGACAATAACTACCATGACTTGTGGTACTTTACCAAAACCTCAGATGTGTGGCCTTCTGGCCAAATGCCTGCAGTTTCATATTGTTGGAGCATTCATTGTATCCCTGGGGGTTGCAGCTTTCTATAAGTTTGCTGTGGCTGAACCAAGAAAGATGGCATATGCAGATTTCTACAGAAATTATGATTCCATGAAAGATTTTGAGGAGTTGGGGAAGGCTGGTATCTTTCAGAGTGCAAAGTGATTTGGGAATATAAAGAATTTCTTGTAAATTGAAGTAAATGGAAGTTTGTCACGAGCTGTCTTCCTGAACTATGAAGCATACTAAGTAGTAGTTTTTCTTGATAAATAATTAACAAATAAAAAAAGAAATGACTGTAATTAGTATTATTTTACACATCCTTAGGGTTTTTTCCTAAAGAGATTTTTGGTAACTTTGATAGTTCAGAATCTTTTGCCATCATCAATATTATCAGTCCATCAATCAATATTATCAGTTTTCCATCATACCATTTTTTTGGTAATCAGTATTATCACAAATATATTTATATTAGGGGGAAAACAGTGCTGGACCAAATTCCTGTTCACCCAGAGAGTTATTTTCTCCTTCTCCCTAACCCTAACTTATTTCCAAACGCCTCACATGTCTTTACCCTATCAGCTCTTACTGTGTACACTGGCAGTTTTTTTTTTTTAAGTCAGAGTCTCACTCTACCACCCAGGTTGGAGTGCAGTGGCACACTCATGGCCACCACAGCCTAGACCAGTTGGGCTCAGGCGACCATTCCACCTCAGCCTTCCAAGTAGCTGGAACTACAGGCATGCACCATCACACCCAGCTAATTTCTTAATTTATTGTAGAGACGAGGTTTCACCATGTTGCCCAGGCTGGTCTCAAACCCACTGGCTCAGACAATCCTGTCGCTTCCACTCCCAAAGTGCCCAGTTGGCAGTTTTTCCTAAGCTTGTCAGGTCAAAAGGATCACCCAAAGAAACAAACTGACCTTCAGGGCCACTGAATCAACTGAATTAGAATCTCCAAGGGGAAGAGATTAAGAAATCTGTGTATTTAACAAGCATCACAGGTAATTCTTATTAGGTGAGTTTGTACTCTAATGTCCATATTTTCCAAGTCAAAAATCAGAGCTCAGGCCAGGCGCGGTGGTTCACGCCTATAATCCCAGCAATTTGGGAGGCCGAAGTGAGAGGATTGCCTGAGCCGACAGTTTCGAGATCAGCCTGGGCAACTTGGCAAGACCTCATCTCTAAAATAAATCAAAAAATTAGCCAGGCATTGTGGATCGTGCCTGTAGTCTCAGCTACTTGGAAGGCTGAGGGAGAAGGATCATCTGAGCCCAGCAGGTCAAGGATGCAATGGCCGGGAGTGTGCCACTGCCCTCCATCCTGGGCAACAGAGTTAACACTCCAACTCAAAAAAAAAAAAAATTAAAAATCAGAGCTTATAGATTTTTTTTTTACACTGGCAGGTGAATTTATTTACAACAAATATCTTAAGATAGACTTACCTCAAATCCTTTTATAAATGAGATGGAATACAAATCAATGGTTTAAAGATGGTAGATATTAAATTGCATTTTGACATATTTTATACGATTCCTTTTCTTTTCCCCCGTCAAAAGAGGATGGCTCTACCAGAAATGACAACCATCCTGAACATAGAACCCTTTCTGGCCAGGAATTCTGGAACAGTAGAGCTACTGCTCAGAACTCCCCAGGTGAACTGGGTACTGGAGATGAGGCAGTCAATCCTGAACAAGGGGGTTGGGAGCTGGGAATATGATGGGAATAGTGGCATGGAAAAAGGAGCAGAGACTGAAAACAGATTGGATCCTAGGTATCTGGGAGGGAAGGGGATAATGCATGTTAAAGCTAAGGAGGGTGCTAGGACTATGTTGGTGGTGGCGATCACCACTGGGTATTCACTGTCTTCCACAGACTACACCATCTGCAGCTGTGGCTACTGTTATCTATCCAGTACACCTTTTGGATACAGAATAAGGTCAGAGAAGACAAACACTGTGTCTTCAATTTCTTAAGTTCCATAAAAACAACCCAAGCAGATTTGCCTTCAGAGCCACCCAAGACAGAAGAAACTTTCGACAGCAAGATGGATTATGCAAAAAAAATACACATTTCCCTAGGAATAAAGGAAGAAAAGATTATTATGCACTTGTTCTGTGTTGAGTCTTGTCGAAGGCACTCTGACGTGTGGGTCTAATATTTATTTCATAAATTCTTCTTTTTTTTCTTGAATCAGAGTCTTACTCTGCTACCCAGACTGGAGTGCAGTGACATGCTCATGGCCACCACATTCTCGACCTGCTGGGCTCAGGGGATCCTTCTGCCTCAGCCATCCAAGCGGCTGGAACCACAGGTGCACACCACCACACCCAGCTAATTATGTTTTGATTTTTTTTTTTTAGAAAGCAGGATTTATTGAGAGGACAGAGAAGCTCCCACAGTGGGTGGGGACCTGAAGGGGTTGCCCATGTTTTGATTTATTGTAGAGATGGGGTCTTACCATATTACCCAGGCTGGTCTTAAACCCATGGCCTCAGGCAATCCTCTCCAAAGTGCTGGAATTACAGGCATGAGCCACTACGCCTGGCCATAAATCTTTCTATCAGTTGCTAAACACTGAGCTAGGTACTAAGAATACAGAACAAAAAAAGGGATGGTCTGTGCCTTCATTAAACTTACAGTCTAGGAAAGACAGATTAAAATAAACCCATAAGGCCAGGCTTGGTGGCTCAGCCTGTAATCCCAGCACTTTGGGAGGCCAAAGTGAGTGAATTGCCTGAGTCCACGGGTTCAAGACCAGCCCTGGCAAGACCTGATCTCTACAATAAATCAAAAATTAGCCAGCATGGTAGCATGCGCCTGTAGTTCCAGCTACTTGGAAGGCTGAGGCAGAAGGATCGCCGGAGTCCAGCTGGTCGAAGCTGGCGTGGCAGTGAGTGTGCCACTGCACTACAGCCTGGGTGACAGAGTGAGACTCCAACAAAAAAAAATAAATGAATGAATGAATTGTATGGTGAGTTTAAACCATAACCCGGGTATGTTGGAATACCCCTTTATCTTTCTGATGGAATTAGACTTAACTCTTGTGTCCTCTTTCTGCTGATGAAAGGAAAATTAACTGTCTTCCTATTTGAAGATCACTCAGTCTATTTCCATATACAATTAGTAAATACTCTTTCAAAGTTCTCCCCTTCCTTCTTCTGTTTCCCTTTTTCATGAGGATGACTCAGTTTCTCCCCAGAAAGTCCTAACTATCCTCCAGCATTAGGAGACAAGGGGCTTCATGGGGGTCCACATGGTCCTCAGTGGGTCGCATGCATGCATCAGCCAGAGTACAGTTTATCACAAGTGGTATTTGGCATCCAAAGCTTGGTGTCCCTGGTCCCTGCCATTGTTTCCAGCCTCAAGGGCCACACTTTCAGTCTTTCTTGGTTCCATGGACATCTTGACATTTTGCCACCACCCTCACACCCCTCAGAGGCTCAAGACCTCTTGGCAATCTCCCCCACACCATCCTGGAATGTGCAGGGTCCTATGATGCTGTCTAGGCCTGTCTGCCAGGATTCCCTCAGTCCTTACTGCTCAGACGCCCCATTGACTAGGTGTTATTGCAGACTTGAGTCTGGGTGTTATAATTACCTCCCATGGTTTTGCCCCAGTGGGAGACAGGGTGCCAGGGGCTTCTCTTCAGCATCTCCTGACATCTATATTCCACTCTCACCTCCTCTAAATCTCTTTCTTCTTCCTGTCTATTTAAGCCACTGACCACAGTGTTTATACAATAAGCCTGTGAAATGAAGAAATAGCTCCAACCACAGTTAAGTGAGGACCAAGTAAAGAATGGCATACAAACGGGATGACCCTTGGCCAGCAACTTAAGTTCTCCCTAGGAGAGAAGAGAAGGGAAGGAAGAATTAAATTTGATTTGGTGCTTAGTTACAAGAGAAAAAAGTTCCCATCTGGAAGTGATCATCACAAATTTTCAAATTTATACTTTCCTAATTCCCTGCTGGAAACTATGGCTTGTATTGTTACACAGAATTCAGTCATGCACAAAGTTTCATTCATGCAAGCCTGACTTTTGTGACCATAAAATGTCAAAGTCTGCTACAGTTACAGATTCTGACAATTACTGTGAAGGAAAAGTAGAGGATGTTTTAAAGAGATACAGAAAGAGGACCAATTTAGATTAGAGAGCAGGAAAGGACTGAGGCACAAAAGACTAACCTTCTCAACCTGATAGCAGCTGCTGATACTGACAAACACACCTATCCCACTCCCAGAGTGCTTGCAGGCCTCTGGGGGTCCACCGGAAGTACTGGTTTCCCTGACTTCAAGCTATTATCAATGTCTAAAATAATATCAGCAAAATTAGGTGAAACCTGATAATAATATGCATGAACATTTTCTTTAATAGTTTTCTTTTGCTTTTTTTGAGGGGGGGGGATATCTTACCCTGTTGCCCAGGCTGGAGGTCAGTGGAATAACCACGGCTTACCACAGCCTCAAACCACCACACCCAGCTATGTTGCCTAGGCTGGTCCCGAACTCCTGAGCTCAAGCAATGCTCTCACCTCAGCCTCCCAAAGAACTGAGATTACAGATGTGAGCCTTGTAACTAACTACACCATGGGCATGAAAGCAGCAAAATTCAGACGGTAGGGAATGCTACAGTCCAAAAGTCTGTTTAGGAGACTAGAGAGAGAAGTAACATATAGATGTAAGAGAAATAAACAGTGTGTAGGATTGGAGTCTGATACTTTAAAATGTAACATAAAAGGTCGATGCTTTTAAAACAATGTAAACATTGAATACTGATTGCCTATTTGATTTTAAGGACTTTGCATTACAATTTTAGACATGATCATTGATCTTTTGGTTATGTCTTTTTAAAAGTTTTTTGTCTTCTAGATAAGTATACTTCAAATATGTAAATATGAAATGATAAGCGATATCTGTAAATTGCTTCAAAATAATACAAACAGGGAAGCGGATGAGGGGAGAGATGAGGTAGGATTGACCTCAAGTTGATAGACATTGGGGCTGAGTACATTAGGGATTCATTGTACTATTCTGTCTACTTTTGAGTGTACTTAAAATTCTCCATAATTTGGCCAGGCACAGTGGCTCACGCCTGTAATCCCAGCACTTTGAGAGGCCAAGGTGAGAGGATTTCAAGAACAGCCTGAGTAACGTAGTAAGACCTCGTCTCTACAAAAACTTTTTAAAAAATCAGCCAGGTGTGGTGGTGTGCACCTGCAGTCCCAGCTACTGGGGAATCTAAGGCAGGAGGGTCACCTTAGCCCAGGAGGTCAAGGCTGTGGTGTACTATGAAGGTGTCACTGCACTCCAGCCTGGCAAACAGAGCGAGACCCCCAGCTCAAAAAACAAAACAAATAAAATTATCCACAATCAAAAGCACCACCCCCCAAAAAAATGCCAAAAATAAAATCTGTCTTATAATTCTACCCTTCATATGTGACTGTGTGCAAAAAGAAAAGTACAACTAGGCACACTGTGCCAGTGGGAAATAGCTGTCATTATTCTTTATGCCTATGTATTAATGTATATACATGTAAACATTTGTCTTTATCTTATTTTATTTTATTTTTTTTTGAGTTGGAGTCTCACTCTGTCGCCCAGACTGGAGAGCAGTGGCCGCTCCCGGTCACCGCAGCCTCGACCTGCTGGGCCCCGGCGATCCTTCTGCCTCAGCCTTCCGAGTAGCTGGAATTACAGGCGTGCGCTACCACGCCCGGCTGATTTTTTGATTTATCGTAGAGATGAGGTCTTGCTGCCCAGGCGGGTCTCGAACCCGCGGGCTCAGGCAATCCACTCACCTCAGCCTCCCAAAGGCGCGGGATTACAGGCTGAGCCACCGAGCCCGGCAAACATTTAGTCTTATATACATTTACCACCTGTCATCAATAAGTGTCATTTAACAGACATGGGTTCCTGGGTTCCTCTGGATGACTTCCACTGACATTTGTATGTCTTCAAGCATGCATTTTACGTTTCTCACTTTAAACTCCAAATGGTGATATTACCTACTTTTAGGGTAGTATTGGGGAATTAATGAAGGAACATTTAAAATAGTCTAGCATTATGCAGTATAACTGAAGGAGGTTAGGAATCAGGGCTAGTTTTGATTTAAGATCTGTTATCCGTCCTAACTCTGCCGTTGGTTGGTCATTGATGGTGGAAAGTTGGACAGATCCTTTAACTTGGTTAGTCCTCAGTTACTTTACTTGCAAATGAAGTGCTGAGGCCACTCTCTGTGCTCTTTAAGCTCTAATATATGACAACTCATTAAAGTGTATTGTAGAACATTTTAAAAGCCTAAATAATACATTTTGCTTTTTACATGGTATGTAGAGAGAGATAGATTGAACAGAATGTATATATGAAATATCTTCATTTTTTTGTTTGTTTTGGTAGAAAATGATTCTCAGTTGGTCTTCTATAAATAAAAAAAGAGTACTTAAATAATATTTAGCAGTAAGTGACAGTAAAAATCAAGTTCATATCCACACATAAGCTAATCAGGGTTATGACTGGGGTCAGAGACTGAAATTATATGGGAACATAGTAATTAAATTAATCTCCATAAACATTAGAAAAAAGTCAAATAAATATTTTTTTAAAACTACAGCATAAGTTAAGCCTGAAATAAATTATGTTGATAGCAATAGCAATATTAATAATTATTGTAGCAAATGTTTATTTTATTCTTGCTATAATATGGTAAGCACTATTCTAAGCAGTTTACATATATTCAACTTGTTTAATTTTCATAACAATATTAGAAGTGGTTATTATTATTTTTCTCATCTCTAAGATGAAGACCTTTGCCTTGGAAGATTATAGAGTCAGTTTACCTGTAGGGTGTTTTGTGGGGATCAGGTAATATTTTTGAAATAGTGTGTGTGAAAATGTTTTGTAAGCTAGATACAGTGACATTCACCTGTAGTTCTGAGCTACCTGGGAGGCTCAGGCAAGAAGATCGCTAGAGGTCAGGAATTTGAGGCTATAGTGAGCTGTGCTCACATCTGTGGATAAACTATACTCCAGCCTGAACATCACAGAAAGACCATCTCAAAAAATAAAAAAAAAAGATTTATAAAGTGTTAAGTGCCAAACTGCCTTCTGGCCTGAAGTCTTTATAATAGATTAATCAGGATGACAACTCTTAAATCCACTGACAAATTCTACATCAGAAAGAGACATAAGCAGACATGATATGCCTTCTGGTGGGGGTACACAGACCCCACCTTTGATGACAAATCAAACCTGAATCTGATTAGGATTCTAGACCTACCTCTACTTTGCAGAAAATGGGAAGGGGGAGAGGGGGCAGAGAAGCACATTAAACTGTTCCATGAACCACAAGGTTGGAATCAGCCAAATCCAGAATAGGAGAATCGTTACAGGATGAATGTCTTTGTTTCTTCAGCAAATAAATTTTAAGGAGAAGAAAGGGGAGCAGAGAGACCTGTAACATTAAAAATATTTCAGGGTATGTGTAAGGTATATTGTGTAGACTTTGTTTGGATCTTTTTATTTTTAACGTTCTCGATGATAAAGAGTTTTTGTTTTGTTTTGTTTGGGTTTGGTTTTGGTTTTTGAACCATTTTATTGAGGTATGATGGGCATACAAAAAGCTGTGAGTGCTTAATGTATACAACTTGATGAGCTTGAAGGCAAGTCTACATCTGTGGAACCATTACCACAATCCATTCCATACATATATCCGTCACCTCCAAAAGTTTTCTCCTGCCCTCTTTATTTATTATTATTTTGTGTGTGATAAAAACATCTAGACCTTGTTTGGATTTTGATTTGAACAGACCAGTTGTTTAAAAACTAGGAGAAATATGAATACGAACTGTATTCGCTGTTATTTTGTGTTGTTTTGTTTGTTTGTTTATTTTTGAGTAGGAATCTGACTCTGTCGCCTAGGCTGGAATGCAATTGGCACTGCAGCCTCGACCTGCTGGGCTCAGGTAATCCTTCCACTTCAGCCTTCCAAATAACTGGAACCACAGGCATGTGCCACCATGCCCGGCTAATTTTTTTATTTTATTGTAGAGACGAGGTCTCACCAAGTTGTCCAACCTGGATTTGAACCCCTAGACACAGGCAGTCCTCTCACCGCTGCCTCTCAAAGTGCTGGGATTATAAGCATGAACCACCGTGTCCGGCTATGTTATTTTTTAAATGGGATATGGTATTTTGGGAATTTTTTAGGCCTTATCTATTAGGGATACCAACAGACGTATTTACACATGAAATAATATGATATTTACATTTAGCTTCACAAAAAACTTAGTGTGGGAGAGAAGTGAGTATATAGATGAAACAAGATGAGTCACGAGTTAATTACTGTTGAAGCCGGGTGATGTATGCATGCAATTTCATTATAATACCCTCTCGATTTTTGTATGTGTGAATTTTTCTATGATAAAAAAGACAAGAGAAGAAACAGAAACAAGACGAATGAATTAAAACTAATTTTTAGAAGCAGAAAAGAATATTATTATTTTAAAACTGAAGCTAATTTGACTAAATACCACTCTGTGTGTGAAGTAAAGAATGTATTGCAAAGATCTCTCTAAAAAGACAAAGAAAGAACCCCTAAGGATTTGCCTTTTTTTTTCTTTGTTTAATTTAGAAATTGAAAACTAAAAAAAAAAAGAAAAGAAAACAATGCTAGACTCTTGTCTAGCTGTATATATTTGTGGGGTTTTAGTTAACAGTGTAAAATCCAGCTGGGGATACCAGCACAACAGGTGCAAAGCAATTAGAAATCAGTACAGGACAACACTGTCACAAGGATAGCTAGTAGGTCCTCAGATCTGTACTTCCCTTCCATAGAGGTGAATAGTTGCTGGGATGCAGATGCCCAGCCATGGGGTACATTTCCCAGCACAAGGTGGAGCCCTGGTCCTAGTTCTTACCAGTAAAAGTTCTGTGACATGTCACTTCAGGACTGAGGTGGCTAAAAATCAGATGTGCCTTCTCTACTCTCTTTCCAATTTCCAGCTGAATGCCAACACCCGGGGCAACTCTGAGAGCTTTGTGTTAAGCATGGCAACACCTCCCATCACCCCAGGTCTCTAAATGGCTCTCTCCCACCCCCAATACACCAATGCATATACGCTCATCAGTGAGCAGCAAGTATAACTTGCATAGTGTTAAGCCACTGATATTTGGGTTTTCATCTCGTATAGAGGCTAGCCCATGTATCAACTGCTAAGTGAGATGTTGCAATGTATATTCAGAGGTAAGAAATCACTGCAGTTGACAAGAATTACAGAATGTTTCGTGGAGAAGGTGGAGATTGAGCTGGATTTTGACCAATGAGCTATAAGTAGCTAAATGGAGAGAATGAGAGTGATGGGTACCAGAATAAAAAACCAACACAGGAATCACGGCAGGAATTCACATGCAGTTAGAGGATAGTGAGACTATCGTGATGAGTGGGTGCAGTTTGTGGAAGGTGGGTAATAAAGATGAAGGGGCAGGATGGGATTGTAGTATGGAGATCCTTGAGAACTTAGGACCTGATCCATGACAAGCACTGAAGATTCTAGAGTAAAAGGATGCTTTAGGAAAGGCCCATAGTGAGGAAATCAGTGAGACAAAAGAAAGTAAGATAGACCTGAGGGGGGAAAGAGGTGACGAGCTAAAAGGATGTTGCGGTAATCCAGTGTTGATATAGAAGCCATATTGGTGAACTCAGTAGAAAGGAAGAGTGAATGTAAGCATCGTCTTAAACACAAATACACAGGGACTGACAACAGTGTTTATGAAAAAAAACAAGAAATCAAACGTTTATTCAATCAAAAGACCTGTGTCTGGTCCTAACTCCCAAAATTATAAGGTTCTATTATTTTGAGAATATTATTTTACTTCTCTGAGTCTGTGTCTTCCTTTGAAAGATGAGAGGAAAGAACCAAATGATCCCAAATGGTTATGAAGTCATGAAGGAAAAAAATAAAGCAATTGTAAGTGACATATTTGGTAGGTGGAGGAAAAGAAAGGGGAATATTACAATGTCTGACTAAAACATAGTTTATTTGAACTGGTCCCCTATAGGTGGATGCTTGAATTGTTACCAATCTTCTGTATTACAAATAATGTAGCAAAGAATGATGCAAAAGTACTTTAACTTTCCTAAATTGCACCTTGGTTTTAAGAACTAAACCCTGAACGTAATAACTTGCCACAACAGTTACACTTGTTGCAGTATTAATTCCTTGTTAGAGATGAAGATAATGTCTGAAATTTATTTCCTAATGATGAAAATTTAAAATGTGGACGTATTTGTGAAAAAATTAAATCCTAACAAATATATAGTATTATCATCAACTTTATTATTACTCTCTATCACAGATAACACTAGCTACTTTTCCCCTAGAAACTATGTATAAAGTAACATTAAAACATGTTTTGGGCCCTGCATGGCGGCTCAGCCTATAATCCCAGCACTTTGGGAGGCCAAGGCGAGAGGATTACCTGAGCCCAGATGTTGGAGACAAGCCTAGGCAACTTGGTGAGATCTCGTCTCCACAATAATTCAAAAAATAAGCCAGGCATGGCAACGTGCACCTGTAGTTCCAACTACTTGGAAGGCTGAGGCAGAAAGATCACCTAAGCCCAACAGGTAGAGGCTGCAGTGGCCGTGAGCATGCCACTGCACTCTAGCCTAGGCAACAGAGTGAGACTCCAACTCAAAAAAAGAAAGAAAGAAAGAAAAGAAAAGAAAAAAAGGAAAACCAGCACACGTTTTTGTTTTTGCTTTTGAGTTGGAGTCTCACTGTTGCCCAGGCTGGAGTGCAATGGCACGCTCATGGCCACCGCAGCCTCGACCTGCTGGGCTCAGGTGATCCTTCTGCCTCAGCCTTCCAAGTAGCTGGAACTACAGGCACACTCCACCACACCCAGCTAATTTTTTGATTTATTGTAGAGATGAGGTCTTGCCAAGTTGCCCAGGCTGGTCTTAAACCCGTGGGCTCAGGCAATCCTCTCACTTTGGCCTCCCAAAGTGCTAGGATTATAGGCGTGAGCCACCACACCTGGCCATCCTTTTTTCCTTTTTTATAATTACTCTAAGATATGTCTCATCTCATATTCATAAATAGAACAACCCCTAGATGAAACTATTTTTTTAAGTAAACTAAGAAAGTGAGCACTATTTGTCATCCTCAAAATAACAATTGATAAAGGTAAGCAAAAAGCAAAGCCCCTGACCCTCTTCTGTCTTTTGGTATTCCACTATTGCCTTGCTATGACATCAAAGAAATATACACCCTAGCAGGTATTTATTTCACAAATTTACAAGGACCTTTGGACAAGCTATGAAGACATTGCTTGGCACAGATTCACTTATGGTACAGAATGAAGGCCAAGATGAATGAAATCAAAGAAGAAATGGATTCACAAACATATCTAACAAGAGACTGGTATCAGGGTATATAAAGAACTTCTACTGCTCAACAACAAAAACATAAACCATCCAATAAAAAGAGGACAAAGGTTCTGAACAGACATTTTACAAAGAATGGCTATGAAGCATATGAAAACTACTAAAGACCATTAGTCATCAGGAAATACCAATGAATACCACAATGAGATACTGTTATGCAGCCACCAAAACAGCAAAAATGCAAAAGACTGACGGTACCAACTGTTGGCAAAAATGTGGAGCAACCAGAACTCTCACACATGGCTAGTACAAGTGTAAAATGGCATAAATACTTGAAAACAGACCTGAGAGTTTCTTATAATATTAAGCACACACATATTCTATTAATATGACTCAGTGATTCCATTTCTAAATATTTGTCTAAGAGAAATAACAACATATGTCCACAGAAATACTTGGCATGAAAATGCTTGGCGGTTTCTTTCACCAATGCCAGTTCTGGCTTGTAACCATGTCTTTTCTCTCTTCATTTAAAAAAAAATCTTTGTTTGAAAAAAAAAAAAAAGAAAATGTTCATAGCAGCTTTATTTATCATAGTCAAAATCTGGAAACTAATCAAGTGTTCTTCAGTAGTAGAATGAATAACTAATTGTAGTTATGTAGTTATCATCATAAAAGAGAATGCTACTCAACAATAAAAAGGAACTACTTATGAACATAACAACATGAACGGATCACAAAGACATCATGCTGAATGAAAGAAGTCTTGGCCAGGCGCAGTGGCTCATGCCTATAATCCTAGCACTTTGGGAGGCCGAGGTGAGAGGATTGCCTGAGCCCACAGGTTCGAGACCAGCCTGGGCAACTTGGAGAGACCTCATCTCTACAATAAATCAAAAAATTAGCCGGGCGTAGTGGCACATGCCTATAGTTCCAGCTACTTGGAAGGCTGAGGCGGAAGGCTCACCTGAGCCCAGCAGGTTCAGGCTGTGGTGGCCATGAGCGTGCCACTGCACTCCAGCCTGGGCAACACAGTAAGACTCCAACTCAGAAAAAAAAATGAGGTTAGTTAATATTTATTAAGCCCTAAGCTGTGCTTGGCTTTTATAAAAGATTATTAAATTTAATAAAGGTGTTAAAATGTGGGTTAGGATGTCAAATATCCACCATTCAAGGGATTTGTCAATAGAAAATCAGTGTGGAGGTGGGGGAAACTACAAAGAAGAACAAAGGAAAAATGCTAAACTAAAAAGAACAGAGAAAAATAGAATAAATAAAGCTAAGTGTACATTTTCATTTTGATTCATCCTGTAGGGAAGCAAAATGGCCAATTTTGAACTTCATAGTTTCATGGTAGTGCTGTTTTTGTACATACACTTTTCAGGTTCCCAATTTAAGGACTTCAGTGAAAGTTTATGTACTATTTGAATACTTCTAATCAAAATGGTTGCAACAAATAGGCATGCTGATCTTAACTTTAGTGTCTGTCAAAACAGTAAGAAAGATAAATGTGATTGCAGACTACATTTCAAAAACAAAGGAGAAGAGGTTGAAAAATTTCAATTGATAAGACTGAAAAAGAAGTGTTATATCTCAATAGAGAGATGATACCTCGGGGACAAAAGATAAAGATTTGTCATTAGTGGGATATACATCTGTCCATAATGAAGTATTTGCCTCATAAGTTTCTCAAAATAGATTTTCTTTGAGCCTTAATCCCTGAACTGTGCTATGACCCTCAGGATATCACGGAATGTCTATTTTTACATATCAGTCTCAGCCTAAATACTTATCTTTCACCTCACCTATTATAGAATAATTTAAATTAGCTGTATTGATTGCAGAACTAGACAAGCATTAATATGTCTTTTATGGTCCCTAACCTAGCAGAGCATGAGAAGTATCTGAAGTATGAAATAAATGCAGAGTGGTGCTAGTGAGGGGTTATATTTTAAGTCACAAGCACAACATTAGTTTAGTTTCTGTTTTGCAGATTCTTTTAATTCTACAAAGAAAAAAATCTTCTTGCAATATTGAACCACAATTGTCTGCGGTCTATAAACATAAAGAAACTTCAATCCAATGACTTAATCAATTCAGCACATTTCCATTCCTTTTTTGAGATGGAAATTCAATATCCTGCCACCACAACCTTGACTGCAGTCTTGATATACAGGCTGCAATCTTTTAAAAGGCCATGCTAGAATTTCGTCTAGTTAACCTCATTCGAATGTAGGTGCTTTAAAAAAAAAAAAACTTCATGTATGAATTAAATAATTTGTTTTTATGTCACTAAAAATTGTTGAGTTATCTTTATAAAACAGGATTCTGTGGAAGAATCTTTAATCCAGAAAAACCTTGGACATGACATTCTGAAATGTGATTTTACTTGCCACCTAAAGCATGAATACATCTTACCGTCCTCAGTTTCACTGGGCCTGACCGGTCCTGCAAGGTGTCACAGAGCCGGAGACAGCCTGGGGAGTTGTAAATTGACTGGGACGCCTGTGGGTGGCACAGAAGTCCTGTGTGCATGCACATGTGGGCCTTCCACCCATATGCAGTAAAGATGGCTGGTGCCGCAGGCTTCAGCTACTCAGAGGAAATGGCGTCCTTCCTACTCAAAAGGGTAAGCAAGGTATATGTGATTGCAGACTACATTTCAAAAGCAAAGGAGAAGGGGTTGAAAAACTTCAATTGATAAGATTGAAAAAGAAGTGTTATATCTCAATAGAGAGATGATACCTCGGGGACAAAGGAGACCCTTAAAGTATGCATTGGAAAGAATTATTGTGCCACTTGGTGTGCAGAACGAAAACATCTTTCTGTTATTAATGGTGTTGAACTGGCTTTACCTGGTCACTAAGGCTGTAATGAGAGCTGCACAAATATCGTTGTTTGGGTTTTGTTTTTTGTTTTGTTTTTGGTGGGTTTTTTTGAGTAAAGGGGGTAGGGGAGGAAGAAGGTAGGAGATTGGAAACCCCGAGCCACAGAGGAGGTACAGGATTGGCAGACTGAGATAAGAACCATTAAGAGGGGCTTCATTATGTAGGAGTATTGACAATTAAGTTCACAAACTTGCCATCGTGCAACTTAGTTGGCAGCACTATATGGACAACTCAGTAAAGTTTCATAACCTTAGTATATCATGTGTCACAGCTGTGTTTGTGTTGATAAGTGGCAGTATCTTCTTGAGTGGCATTTATTATTTCATGTTTTTGTGTGCCATTGTGAGAATATCAGAGCTTGAATCAGAGCAACAAACACTGCATTTCTTGTTAAACTTGGCAAGAGTGGAAATGAAATCAGGGACGTGTTAGTCCAAGTTTATGGGGATAAGCCATGAAGAAAACGCCAGGATACAAGCAGATTAAACAGTTTTGTGAGGAGAGAGAAAATGTCACTGATGAAGAGAGATCAGATGGCCAGGAACAAGAAAAACTGACTAAAACATTGCAAAATTTCATCAAAATCATCGGTTGACAGTGAGAAGCATAGCAGACCAAATAAACATCAATGGAGAAACAGGAACATTTTAACTGAAAACCTTGGCATGAGAAAGGCGTGTGCAAAAAGGGTCCCAAAGGAGCTCTCGCATCACAACAGTGTACCAGCTCACACAGCACTCTCTGTGGGGGAGTTTTTAGCCAGTAAACAGATAACTGTATTGCAATATCCTCTTTACTCACCCGATCTGACCCCCAGTGACTTTTTTCGTTACCCAAAGATAAAGGAAATATTGAAGGGAAGACATTTTGATGACATTCAGGACATCAAGGATATGATGACAGCTCTGATGGCCATTTCAGAAAGAGTTCCAAAATTGCTTTGACAGATGGACTAGGTGTTGGCTTCGGTACCTAGCTTCCCAAGGGGAGTACTTCGGAGGTAACCGTAGTGATATTCAGAGGTGTGTAGTGCTTTTTCTAGGATGAGTGTGCGAACTTAATTGTCAGGCCGCATATAGTCATCCCAATCTCCACACTTTATGAAATAGTTACTGTTATTACCCCTTTTGCACAGATAAGGAAAGTGAATGTTAGAGAAATTAATTTGCCTAAGACCACCAGATAGTCAGTAGAGAAAGTGGATTCAAACTCAGGACCATAAAGCCCTGTATTTAACTATTACAATACAGTAATGGTCTTGAGCCTGAGGGTCCAGGGAAAATTCCCAAAAGAATTAGAGTTTAAGATGGGAAGTAAAGGTTGTAAAGATTGGATAAACATGAAGAAAAGAGATTTTTCTAGGCAGGGAAGAGCAGTAGAAAAAGGACAGAACTATAGGACTGCCTTTTGGTGGAACAGGAAGGGAACAGGCCTTACTGGGTTAATGGGTTTATTCTAATGCAAATAACACCGTAGAACAGGGGTGCCTAACCTTTCAGCTTTCCTGGGTCACGTTGAGTAAAGAGGAATTGTCTTGAGCTGCACATAAATTATATAATGGTGTATATACATAATAAGACTTCTTTTTTTATATTTCTTATTATAAAGTTTAGAAAAATCAGAACAACATAAAACTATGTTTTATGTTTTGACCTTGTTTTTGTACACGAATCTATCAAAGCCTGGTTCGTTGGAAGTGATCACAATTCTTAGTGAGTTCTCAAGGTGCTCATCAGAAATATTTGTTTGAATTTTCCTCTTCATGTGCTTCATAATTGAAAAGAGTTAGGCCGGGCGTGGTGGCTCAAACCTGTAATCCAAGTACTTTGGGAGGCCGAGATGAGAGGATTGCCTTAGCTCAGGGGTTGGAGACCAACCTGGCCAACTTGGCGAGATCTCGTCTCTTCACCAAATCAATAAATTAGTTGGGCATGGTAGCACGTGCCTGTAGTTCCAGCTACTTGGAAGACTGAGGCAGAAGGATCACCTGAGTCCAGCAGGTTGAGGCTGTGGTGGCCGTGTGCATGCCACTGCACTCCAGCCCCGGGCTACAGAGTGATACTCCAACCCAAAAAAAAGAAAAGAAAAAAGAAGAGTTGCCCACAAATATATGTGCTGCCAAAAAGTGATGTCATGATTAAGGTATGATTGTGAACTTCAAGAATGGAACTATACAAGGGATCACGGAGAAAATAAATGCTAAAAAAAATGCTGTAAAGGCTGGGTGCGGTGGCTCATACTTGTAACCCAAGCGCTTTGGAAGGCTGAAGCAAGAGGATCGCCTGAGCCCACGAGTTTGAGACCTGCCTGGGCAACTTGACAAGACCTGCTCCAGCTACTTGGAAGACTGAGACGGAAACACCATTTGAGCCCAACAGGTCAAGGTTGCAGTGGCCCTGAGCATGACATTGTGCTCTATCCTGGGCAACAGAGTGAGAAAACAAAAAACAAAAACCAAAAACAAAAACAAACATGATGATAAAACATTTTGTAGGTCCACATTACTAGCTGTCCTAAGTGGCATGAGGCTTGCAGGCTGCAAGTTGAACATGTCTGCTATAGAATTTAAAGCCCATTCATATCTATCTCATGGGTTCTCTGAACAATCTCTAATAAAAGAGAAGGTGTTATCATCCTTTGCATATGCAGGAACTAAAGATCCATGAGAATAAGTGATTACCTCCATACCGTGTCCTTCCCACCACAGGACCTCAGACATATTGCTCCTTTTAACCAGAAAGCACTTCCTTTCTTCTTTACCTTGTTCACTACTGCCTATCCGTCAGCTCCCAGTTCAACTTTAGCTTGCTAAAAATAAGAGAACCTTAGATGACTTTCCCTGCCTGGGTCAGATCTCTCCCTAGTGTATGCATTCATTGAACCATGTACCTCTCCTTTATAGCATTTATCATGACTGTAATTTTCTGTTTACTAGTGGGAATAAATCAAGAAGGATAAACAAATTAATGGAACCCAAGTCTGCCTAGGGCTGTTGCGCATACATTTTCTATGTGAATACACTACCTACAAAAGGTAAAATTCAAAGATTTGAGGCTATTTTACCTCAAAAAAGACGAATTAGGGGAGAGGACATGACATCTGTCTTTAAATGTTTGAAAAACCGTCATGTTGACAAAGGATTAGACATATTCTGCATAACTCCAGAGAGCCAAACAAAGGCAAATGGGGTGAAAGTCCAAGAAGGCAAATTTCATTGCAGTGTAAGGAAGTGAAATGTGTAACAATTGAGACCTGTCCAAATACGAAGTGGGCCGTCTGTTAAGGAGGTGAGCAAACAAAGACCGGAGGAACACCTGTCACGGGTGTTGTAGAGGAAATTCCTGTTCTGGTCAGGAAATTGTCAACCGCTTAGGTCTTTCCAAGTCTAACACGCTTCTCTAGGTCTGATAGGGACTTGGAAGCCAAATTGAATTTGAGCTCATCTCAAGGACAGAAAACTGCAATAATTGTTCTTGAAGAGGTATGCCTCTTCTTTGGTGGGTGGCCACTTCTGTGCCTGTAGATGAGGTCTTTGAGAGCCAGCATTCCAATGGTAGTTAGGACTATGCAGCTGTCACTGTGACTAAACAGCAGGGAACAGTCCAGGATACACAGGAACAATTTCAGGGTTACTGCCCTCTTCTCCCCCACTCCCACCTCCCCCTAGCCCCACCCCAGTTCACATACACACAAACACATTTCTACTCTGGGTGTTACTGCTATGTGCCGAGAGCTCAGTGTGTGCTGAGAGATCTCATTCCAAACTACTGTTAGATGCTGTCTCTCTTCCCAGCTACTTAAGGCTACCCGTTACACTGAGCACAGCTTTACTGCAATGTTTTTCTCTTCTCATACAAAAAGTCAGATCAGGAAAAAGACATAGAGAAGGAAGGTAACTAAAAACCATCTTTTTAACACATTGTTTCTGTCTTAAATTCACAAAAGCAAAGACCTTAAAAATTATGTGAGAGCCGGGCTCGGTGGCTCAGCCTGTAATCCTTCGCTTTGGGAGGCTGAGGTGAGTGGATTGCCTGAGCCCACGGGTTCGAGACCTGCCTTGGCAACTTGGTGAGACCTCATCTCTACAATAAATAAAAAATCAGCC
>NW_007252929.1:98188-128889 GCF_000164805.1 Carlito syrichta
ATGTGGCTGGGCACGGTGGCTCACGCCTATAATCCCAGCACTTTGGGAGGCCGAGGTGAGAGGATTGCCTGAGCCCATGGTTCGAGACAAGCCTGGACAACTTGGTGAGACCTCATTCAGCTACTTGGAAGGCTGAGGCAGAAGGATCACCTGAGCCCAGCAGGTCGCGTTTGCAGTGGCGGTGAGTGTGCCACTGCACTCCAGCCTGGATGACAGAATGAGACTCCGACTCAAAAAAAAAAAAAAAAGAGTGAGAATTAACCTCACAAAGGGTAAGGGAAAAGACATTTATGACAAAGAGCATATCTCAAACTTTGGGATAGAAAAGAATTCGGTTCTTTCAAGAACTGGAAGGAAAGTTGATATGATTGAGGGAGAGAAGCCCAAAATGATGCTGGGGAAAAATACAGGGGCAGTCTCTACAGAGCTTTGGAGAACATGTTTATGGAAATTGAAGTTTATTCTAAATACAGTGGGAAATCCAGGAAGGGAGAGTGAAGCCACTCATATTCTTTTTTTTTTTTGAGTTGAAGTCTCACTCTGTCGCCCAGACTGGAGTGCAGAGGCACGCTCACAGCCACCACAACCTAGACCTGCTGGGCACCGGCAATCCTTCTGCCTCAGTCTTCCAAGTAGCTGGAACTACAGGTGCGTGCTACCATACCCCGCTAATTTTTTTATTTATTGTAGAGACGAGACCTCACCAAGTTACCCAGGCTGGTCTCGAACCCCTGGACTCAGGCAGTTCTCTCGCCTTGGCCTCCCGAAGTGGTGGGATTACAGGCTTGAGCCACCATGCCTGCCCACACATTCTTAAACTAATTACTCAAAAGATCAGACATGTGGAGAATGGATTCAATGGAGGCAAGAGCCATGTCTCTTTCTCTATGAGTTCCATTCACAATAATGACAACTCCTAGTTTATCACGATATAAATGTAGCATATTTAGAGTCATTTTTCTTAAATAATTGCAAAAGTTTAACATCCCAAACATTTTTTGCTTATTAGGCAATTCTCTCCCTAGGAAACATGCTATCACTAAATGAGCAAAAATTGAAATATTTTCTATTCATGCAATATAAATCCTAACACACATTGAGAAGGAAGACAAATTACTATTTTCAAGGCAGGAAAGAGTAAAAATAAATGCCTTTTTATGTAATGCTGCATTCAAAACATCTCTACTTTATAAGCAGGAGAAACTATGCACTTCACTGAGCATGCCAGGACAGAAACAGAGCCAGAATTAGACAGTCTCCATTCTTGACTATTTCCCTCTGTTTTGGTTGCTCAGTACTGTTTCTTCCTGTAGAGCATATAAGAACAGCAGCCAGTCCATTTCTTTATTCTCATCAAACTTAAGTGTAGATGCCTGGTAAAAGTGAGTCTGGGTAACTGAGTAATACAACACTTTGAAAATAACTTTGTTCTCTTACTGCTCTGAGAACAGGATCCTTGGTCTCCTCAGTTCATGCTACCCATGTCAAGGGAGGAGGTTGAAAATAAGTATATCTTAAAGAAGGGATACAAAGACAAAAGAAATACTTAGTTCCTGGCATTCAAAATAGTTCATGAAGTAATCCAGGTTATTTTCCCAATACCTTATTTCCTCTCCTCTCTCCTACCAAACCCACAGGGCCCATTTTCACCATCTGTTTGTTCATTTTACATAATGTTGATATGAGGGGTCATGCTTTGGAAGTAGGACATTACATTAGGGGAAGCAAAAGCTTGCTCCTTTCTAGTTCCAGGGAATTGTGGAGAGAGACAGATAGCAAGACAGCAAGAGAAAAGGAGAGTTGGTCAGTCAGGTGTAATACTCTGATTTCTCCTCTCAGTGAATTGCATGAAATCCATGTTTCTCAAACTTTAATGGGCCTCAAATCACCTGAATGCTTGTTAAAACAGTTGCCAGGCCCACTCTGAGAATTTCTGGTTCACTAAGTTTAAAGTAAGATTTGCATTTCTCACAAAGTCCTGGATGTAGCTAATGCTCCTGATCCAGGGACCATACTTGAAAAACCACTATGTTGAATAAATCAAAGTAATACCAAAGGCAAAAGAGTCTCTTGTCCTTGACTCTCCTGTAGTGCCCAAGAAAGAAATTATCTGTACAACTGGCTCCTGCTCAAACTTGGTAAGCAGTCAAATCTTCCTAACTCATCCCACATCAGTGGGGACTCAAGAACCACATCTGTCTTCCCTTTACCCCAGACATCTTTTTTTTTTTTTTTTTGAGTCAGAGTCTCACTCTATCACCCAGGCTAGAGTGCAGTGGCATGCTCACAACCACAGAAACCTTGACCTGCTGGGCTCAGACAATCCTTTCGCATCAGCCTTCCAAGTAGCTGGAACCACAGGTGCACACCACCATACCCAGCTAATTTTTTTATTTATTGTAGAGACGAGGTCTTGCCAAGTTGCTCACGCTGGTCTTGAACCCCTGGATTTAGGCAATCCTCTTGCCTCCACCTCCCAAAGTGCTGAGATTACAGGCGTGAGCCACCGCACCCAGGCTACACCAGGCTTCTTCTTAAGGAAAGAAACAAGATGAGTGGGGGCATCTCAGAAACTGGCCTTTTTTTTTTTTTCCCTAGAAAGACATAGCATTGCCTAAGAGACTGTTTAAATTCCAAGTCTAACTATACTTGAACCATATTGGACACCTATTCAATGTTCTTTCCCCTTGCAAATAACCATGTCAGGATTCATAAAGCCTTCTGCCTCCCCTCTTCCCTTTCCCACATACTGCAACCTGAACCCAGTTGACATGATGATGAGCCTTCATCAGCAGCATAGATGATGAAGACAATACCTTTGAAATAGTAAAACCAAAAGACAAAAGGTGCCTCAGGTCCAGACACTGTCAAGTCACCTTACAGACCTTGCACTTTTATTTGTTTAAGTCATTGTATGTTAGGGCCATTTGATACAGCAGTCTAATCTGTATCTCAGCCAATGCAAACAGAATGAGAGATATGAGTGGTCTGAGACACAATAGATTCATTGCAGTGCTTACAGCCATAACAAGCTTTTCCTATGTTATACTTGTCCCCACTGATGGTCAGTGGTCTATCCAGGGCTTCAGCTTTGTCCCTTTTTTTGTTTTTTGGAGTCTCACTATGTCGCCCAGGCTGGAGTGCAGTGGCATGCTCATGGCCACCCCAGCATCGACTTGCTGGGCTCCAGCAATCCTTCCGCCTCAGCCTTCCAAGTAGCCAGAACTATAGGCACTTGCTACCATGCCTGGCTGATTTTTTTTTTTTATTGTAGAGAAGAGGTCTCACCAATTTGCCCAGGCTGGTCTTGAATGCGCAGGCTCAGGCAATTCAGTCGCCTCGGCCTCCCAAAGTGCTGGGATTACAGGTTGAACCACTGCACTTCAGCATGGGCAACAAAGTAAGACCCCGACTCAAAAAAAAATTTTTTTTTAAATTTATCTTTTTTCCCAAAACTGTATTTTTTTTGTAATAATAATTACTTCTCAGGCATTGGTACTCAATATAGGACACTATATCAATGCTAAGTTTCAGTCTTGAATGATTGCCAATTTTTAAATATTTTCTGTTGTTTGTAGAAGTTACTATCCTACAGAATATAATTATCAGTAAGTACTCTGAATTCCTTTCTGAACTGTCACATCACTAATTTGATTGGGCCAAAGTAAACAAATTAAGAAGCAAATATACAATGATAAACTGTAATACTAATGTAATACTGTTTATACCTCCCTCTATTCAAAGCACCAATAGCCAAGGAGTCCTCCTTCCAAACAAACATACAAACACAGCTTTAAAAGGAAAGCAAGTACTCATAGCATCATCAATACAAAATTATATAAAAACAGCAAATTTTATTTGACATTTTGGAGTACTTTGAGTTTCAGAAGAAGATAATAAATGTATATATTCTACTGAGCTCTAACATTTCAGGAACCTATAAAAACAATTATTTTATCATCCTAGCCAGATACTTTTTATAGAGATGGGATCAGAAACCATAATGGAGACCAAAACAATGAACCTTTGTGACCAGTTACAGAAATACAGCAAACCCAAAGACACTGGCATTACCTGGGAACCAGTGCCCAACACAGAGTATTCAGTCAAAAGTCAAAAGAGCCTTCGCTGAGTTACAGATCACACATGTCCAGGAGTTCAAAGCAACCACTAAATAAGAGAGGCCAAAGCAAGGTACTGGATCAAACAAGAATCAAGACAAGAATTCAGAATCATACTTATGAAGCACCACACGGCCTGTCCTGTCCTTTAGTTATTTGAATGAATATAGTTGCAGCAAGAATAGTGCGTGTTAGCTGCAGGTAAGTCAGTCCCAACCATTTTTTCCACCACAGTGGTCTTCCCAGATGCTGGGAACTACTTATACCATTCATTTTCCTCCGTATCCATCAGCTGGGGTTTCAGGAGGAAAGACAGACTGGTTATAGACTAAATAAAGAGCTTATATTTTCTCCTCATGTCTAAGTTGTAGCGTGAGTCACAGTTCCACTGTGCTACATTAGCTATTGGCTGGACTTCAAGCAGAATCAAAGGACAAAGCAAGTCTGAAATTAGGCATGGGAATATCCAGCTAGCCAGGGAAGTACCAGAAAAACACACCCCTCCTTATTATTTTTTTACAGTTTTATTGAGATATAATTTACATACTGTATAATTCACCCACTTAAAATGTACAATTCAATGACTTTTAATATATTCAGACTTGTACATCCATAACCACGATCAATTTTAGAATATTTTCATTACTTCAAAAAGAAATGCAGGCCAGGTGCAGTGGTTTATAATCCCAGCACTTTGGGAGGTCGAGGTGAGAGGATTGCCTGAACCCACAGGTTCAAGACCAGTCTGGGCAACTTAGCGAGACCTCATCTCTACAGTAAATCAAAATATTAGCCAGGCATAGTGACATGTGCCTGTAGTTCCAGCTACTTGGAAAGCTGAGGCAGAAGGATCGCCTGAGCACAGCGGTCAAGGCTGCAGTGGCTGGGAGTGTGCCACTGCACTCCAGCCTGGGTGACAGAGTGAGACTACAACTTAAAAAAAAAAAAGAAATTCCAGGTTGGGTACAGTGGCTCATGCCTGTAATCCCAGCACTTTTGGAGGTGGAGAGGCAAGATTATTGCCTAAAACCAGGAGTTTGAGACCAGCCTGGGCAACTTAGCAAGACCAAATTCTACAATAAATTAAAAAATTAACCAGGTGTGGTGGCACAAGCCTATAGTTCAAGCTACTTAGAAGACTGAGGCAGAAGGATTGCCTGAACCCAGCAAGCTGAGGCTGCAGTAGTTATGATATTCTATTGTTCTCCAGCAGCCTGGTCAACAGAGTAAGATTCCAACTAAAAAGTAAAACAAAACAAAACTCCACTTCCCTTGGCTATCATTGCAGGCAAACCACTAATCTATTTTCTGTCAGGATTGAGTTACATATCTGGACATTTCAAATAAATAGAATTATACAATATGTAGTCCTCTGTGACTGGTTTCCATTACTTATATTTTTTAAGGTTCATTCATATTGTAGCATGTATCACTATTTCGTTCCTTTTAATTAATGAATAATATTCTATTTTATGGCATACCATGTTTTATTTATCTATTCATCAGTTGATAGAAATTTAGGTTGTTTCTACTCTTTGTTTCTATTATAAACATCACTGCTATGAACATTCACATATAAGCTCTTATATGAACATACGGTTTTATTTCTCTCAGTATACCTAAGAGTAGAATTGTGAAATCATATGGCAATTCTAGTTTAACTATGTGAAGAATTGCCAGATTGCTTTCCAAAGTGTCTGCTCCATTTTGTGTTCCCACCAGCAATGCATGAGGATTCCAATTTCTCCATATTCTTACCAACACTTGTTATTATGTCTTTTTTTTTAAAGACAGAGTTTCCCTCTCTTGCCCAAACTGAAATGCAGTGGTATGACTAGGCTCTCCAAAGCCTTGAACTCATGGACTCAAGGGATCCTCCTGCTAATTTTTCTTTTCTTTCTTTTTTTCTTTTCTTTTCTTTTCTTTTTTTTTTTTTTTTTGAAGAGATAGGGTCTTGCTTTGTTGTCCAGGCTGGTCTTGAACTCCTGGCCTCAAACAATCCTCCTGCCTCAATCTCATAAAACTCTGGGATTACAGGCACAAGCTACCACCCGGCTTGTCTTTTTTATTGTCGTTCCTTATCCCCCTTGTTAAAAATCTCAAGCAGATCTTCTGGATCTTTGGATCTGGTCATTGAACTGAGTACACACATGCCTAACAGGCAAGCAGAAAAGAAAAGGCAAGAGCTGTCAGGATGTCTGGGGCGAGAAGCGGGATGAGGAATAAATACATAAAGCAACACCTCAGTTCCCTCTGAGTATAAGCACAAAGGAGGTCTGGAGTTGCAGCTGCTTCTTCCTGAACTTGTTCCAGGAATGACTAGGGCAGGACATGTAGTCAGAAAAGATGAGTAAGAGTTGGGACATCACTCAGATTAACTGGAGAGGGAACATGGAGCCAAAGTTAAGCTCACACTATCCCCTTTCCCATTCCCATTTGGTATTTTTTCCCCAAAAAGCACATACTGAAACCCTTGGGGACCTCTTCTACCTTTAAAGCTCTATAATTCTATGACATTTCTGTAAGTGTACCTTAAATTGGGCAGTGTATCCCTTATATAAACAGAAGGATTTGTCTTAATAAGACTCAGTTTAAAGTATTTTGAATGTTCTATATATATATAGATATAATAAATATAAATTATATATATATAATTTTTTCTTGATAGAGACAAGATCTCACTCTGTTGTCAGGTTGATCTCAAGAAATCCTCCCGCCTCAGCCTCCCAGAGTGCTTGGGATTACAGGTGTGAACCACCACGTCTGGCCCAAAAATATGTTTACTTTTAATGTTTCCTGAAGCTTGTTTCAATATTGTAACTGTTTGTAGCATTAGTGTTTCTTGGAAGTCACCCAAATACAGAATTGTGCTTTTTTTTTTTTTGTCAGCATCTTACTCTGTTACCCAGGTCATAGTTCAGTGGCACAACCATGACTCATTGCAGCCTCAACTTCCTGAGCTCAGGCAATCCTTCCACCTCAGCCTGGAGTAGCAGGGACTACAGGCATGCACCACCACACCCAGCTAGTTTCTGTTTGTTTATTTGGTTTTTCTTTTTTTTTTGGTAGAGATAAGGTCTCATTATGTTGCCTAGGATGGTCTTGAACTCCTTGGTTTAAGCAATTCTCCTGCCTCGACCTCCTGAAGTACTGGGATTACAGGCATGAGCCACCACACCCAGCCTCATTCTTGAGAACTGTACAACAGAATTAAATAATTTTGTTGAATGCAATATAATTACCACATCTGAAAACATAGGGAAAGATGAATTAGAGAGATGGAGGTGGCTGAGTGTGGTAGCTCATGCCTGTCATCCCAGTACTTTGGGAAGCTGAGGCAGGAAGATCACTTGAGCCCAGGAGTTCGAGACCAGCCTGGGCAACACAGGAAGACCCAATCTCTACAAAAAAATTTTCAAATTAGCTGAGTGTAGTGGCACACACTTGTGGTCCTAGCTACTCTGGAGATGGAAGTGGAAGAGGATCACTTGAGCCCTGGATTTCAAGACTGCAGTGAGCTATAATTGCACCACTGCATTCCAACCTGAGTGCAGAGCAAGACCCTGTCTCAAAAAAAAGAGAGAAAGAGATGGAAGATTCACAATAAAGAGAACCAATTCCAAACAAAACACCAACCAACCAAATTAGAAGATATTAGAATGTTACACATGCTCTTCCTTATTGAATATAGAAGGAAATTATTATTATTTAAAGTTATTAGTTCTTCAATTCAACAGATATTGGTTGTGCATCTGCTATGAGCTGGGAACATTGCTAGTCCCTGTGACAGCCAAAGTAAAGAAGGCAGTCTTATTTATGCACTTATTTGCTCTCTGCAAAGAGCAACAGAGGGCTCATCCTCTGCCAATCAGATGCAAACGTATTATCCAGTTGCAATAAATGAGGATCATTCTATGGCTATGGCAGGAAAAACTGAGAGTGGAAATGGTGAAGAGGAATGATTTACAGCTAGCTACCTAAGCTGGACCTGAGGAGGATCTAGAGAAGGGCAACAAGGGAATCGAGGAAAGAGGACCTGACCAAGAGCTCAGTCAGCCTCACAAAGAATTCATGGAATTTCACCAACCAGAGAGAAGCAACAAGCATTTGTGAAAGTATTGTAGTGTGAGAACAAAGGTTTGGAGATTTATAAAGTTTTACCAGATAAAATTATCAATAGTTGATTTTTTGGCCTACAAAAGTAGCACATTCATGCGATTCAATCTAATACAAAATAATCCCCATAAGTATGTAGTGTGAATGTTTAAGACCTGTAGGAGAATTAGTTAGAAAAGTAGCTGGGGGACCGGGTGCAGTGGCTCACGCCTATAATCCCAGCACTGTGGAAGACTGAGTTGAGAGGATTGCCTGAGCCCATGGGTTCAAGACCAGCCTGGGCAACTTGGTGAGACCTCATCTCTAAAATAAATTTTAAAAAATGAGCCAGGTTCGGTGGCTGAGTCTGTAAAACCAGCACTTTGAGGCCAAGGTGAGTGGATTGCCTGAGCCCACAGGTTCAAGACCAGCCCGGGCAACTTGATGAGATCTCGTCTCTACAATAAATCAAAAAATTAGCCAGGCATGGTAGTGCGTGCCTGTAGTTCTGGCTACTTGAAAGGCTGAGGCAGAAGGATTGCTGGAGCCCAGCAGGTTAATGCTGGGGTGGCCGTGAGTATGCCACTGCACTCCAGCCTGGGCAACAGAGTGAGACTTCAGCTAAAAAAAAAAAAAATTCGCTGGGCATGGTGGCATGTGCCTGTAGTTCCAGCTACTTGGAAGGCTGAGGCAGAAGAATTGCCTGAGCCCCGCAGGTCAAGGCTGCGATGGCCATGTTCATGCCACTGCACTCCAGCCTGGGCAACAGAGTGAGACTCTAACTCAAAAAAAAAAAAAAAGTATAAAAGTAGTTGGGGCCAGAGTAGGAAGGGCTTGAGTTGAAGCAGTTTCCATTTTATCCTATAGGTGATGGAGAAGACAATTCACACAATAACTTTTGACAAATGGCTGATACCTGTGAAAGAATTTCAAATTTGAGAGAAAACTACATATCATTTTCAGTGCCACAAAGAAAAACATTTTAATGATAACATTCAGTGTTTGTTTGTTTTTGAGTTGGAGTCTCACTCTGTTGCCCTGGCTGGAGTGCAGTGGCATGCTCACAGTCACTGCAGCCTCAACCTGCTGGGTTCAGGTAATCCTTCTGCCTCAGTCTTCCAAGTAGCTGGAATCACAAGCAGAGGCCACCACACTCGGCTAATTTTTTGACTTATTATAGAGACAAGAGCTCACCAAGTTGCCCAGGCTGGTCTCGAACCCCTGGGCTCAGGCAGTCCTCTGACCTTGGCCTTCCAAAATGCTGAGATTACAGTCGTGATTCACCAAGCCCAGCACCCTGTGTTACAGGATGCTCCCATACACTGCTGGGTGTGTAAATCAGAATCTTTCCGGAAGGCAATTTAAATATACTTTGACCTGACATTCCACTTTGAAAACTTTATCCCAAGGAAATAGTCATAGATATTTAAAAAAAAAAACAGTTTAGCCACCAGGATATCCTTATTGTTTAACAATAGGGAGTTGTTTAAATAAATAATGAATCATTCTTCTAATTGAACATTATTCAGCCACTTTAAATACTTTTGTATGTATTTAATGACATGGAAATGCGCATGAGATTTTGTTACATGAAAAGATTAGGTTATAAAACAGTACTTATATCAGTCAAGGTTCTTAAGAACTAGGTCAGACTGACTAGGTTTGAGCTTCAAAGCCACCATTTATAGTCATGTGACCTTAGACAAGTAGCCTAATCTCTCCGTAACTCAGTTTCATCATCTGTAAAATGGGGATGATACCAGTCCATACGTCACTGGGTTTTTGTAAAAATTAAATGAGTTAATATACATAAAGTGCTTTAAAAATGTGCCTGGCATGTAGTAAGCACTATCTAGGAGTAAGTTATTGTCAACATCATTGATAATTGTTGCCAGTAAATTAAGTCAATTTTGAATTTAATTTAAGAAGGAAAGGTGGAAAAGAGAACCATCTGGGCAAGAACCATACCCAAA
The DNA here is from genome assembly GCF_000164805.1 of Carlito syrichta. Taxonomy (NCBI): domain Eukaryota; kingdom Metazoa; phylum Chordata; class Mammalia; order Primates; family Tarsiidae; genus Carlito; species Carlito syrichta. The sequence continues at coordinate 108,378 of NW_007252929.1, forward strand.
GCATCCGCAGAGCCAATCCCATGAAGTCACCACTTCAGCTGCCAAGCACTGACCCCATGCACTGCACTGCCAAGTCCTTGAGTGCTGGACACTGCATACTGCTGCAGAACAGCTGCTGCTGCTGCCACGGGAAACCGGATGCAGCTGCCATTGTTGATGTCCCCTGGCCAGAGTGGATTCTGCATCCTCCCTGCTGCTTTGAGTCATCAGCTCCTGAATTAAAGTCTAGAAAGGATTCATCTGCCTGGCTGGACCAAGTTCCCTGTTCCCAGCTGTAAAGGAGGTTGAGAGAAAGAGCATCAGGCATTTTTATCATATAGTAAAGGCAGATTTTACTTTATACGATGGGGGAGCAAATTTATACGTTAAGTAACAAAAGAAAGATAAATGATCCTTTTGTGGTTTTAAAAATACAGCTATGGCCAGGCTTGGTGGCTCAGCCTATAATCCCAAAACTTTGGGAGGCCAAGGCGAGTGAATTGCTTGAGCCCAAGTGTTCATGACCAGCCCTGGCAACCTGGCGAGACCTCGTCTCTACAGTAAATAAAAAATTAGCTGGGTTGTGGTAGGGCTCACCTGTAGTTCTGGCTACTTGGAAGGCTGAGGCGGAAGGATCGCTGGAGCCCAGCAGGTTGACGCTGGGGCGGCGGTGAGCGTGTCAATGTATTCTAGCCTGGGTGACAGAGTGAGACTCCAACTAAAAAAAAACCCAACAACAACAAAAACCCAGTTATAAGCCTAGTGCCGTAGCTCATGCCTGTAATCCCTGCATTTTGAGAGGCAGAGATGAGAGGATTGCCTGAGCCCAGGGGTTCAAGTCCAGCCTGAGCAACATGGCAAGACCATGTCTCTATAAGAAAATAAAAAAATTTAGCCGGGCATGGTAGTACATGCCTCTGTTTCCAGCTACTTGGAAGGCTAAGGTGGAAGGATCACCTGAGCCCAACAGGTCGAGGCTGTGGTAGCTATGAGCGTGCCACTGCACTCCAGCTTGGGCAACAGAGTGAGACTCCAACTCAAAAAACAAAAACAAAAAAAAAACTCCAAAAAAACCCAGATATATTCTGTCCGGTTCAGAGTCACCTGCATTTATAGCTTACAGCAGTAACCTGTCAAATTTCCCTTCTTTTGTCTTTGCTAGATAGCCTTTTCTCAAAATAGTATCCAGCATAATTCTTTAAATGTTTAAGTCAGAGTCACCTTAATATCTCATCTCCCACTGTACTTTTTCTGAGTCTTTGCTCTTTATACTTTTAAAATAGTTTAGTCAACCTTGATACTGGATTAAAAAATAAATAAAAAATAGAGATATAGCCTGACTATCTACTTACATGCAAATAAAGAAAGGACTAAAATGATATACATCAAAGTGTTCGTGATTAATTCCAAATTGACCATTATGACTGATTTGAATTTTTCATCTTCTGCCTGCAACTTTCCAAGTCTTTTGTGACATAGAAAAAGCAAGACTGAGGCCAGGCACAGTGACTCAAGCCTATAATCACAGCACTTTGGGAGGCTGAGGCGAGAGGATTGCCTGAGCCCAGGGTTCGAGACCAGCCTGGGAAACTTGGTGAGATCTCGTCTCTATAATAAATCAAAAAATTAGTCAGGCGTGTTGGCTCACGCCTGTAGTTCCACTTACTTGGAAGACTGAGGCAGAAGGAATTCCCTGAGCCCAGCAGATCGAGGCTGCTGTTGCCGTGAGCGTGCCACTGCACTCCAGTCTGGGCAACAGAGTGAGACTCCAACTCCAAAAAAAAAAAGGAAAGAAAAAGAAAAAGCAAGACTGGGCATTATCAGAGCTCTATTTTTGAAAGAGAATTGAGTTTGAAAGAGAATTGAGTCTTTCTTAGATATAGCCATGAAATAGTGGAAGACTGGGTTCATTGTTATCCCAGAGCCGGCCCTTGCTACTCAAAGTGTGTTCAGTGCACCAGCAACATCAGCTTAACACAGAGACATATTAGAAATGCAGACTCTCAGCTATCCCAAATCTACTGAAAGCAAAAAAGGAATGAATCAATAGATATTCTAAAAATATAAGCAAGAAGCCTTGATAATGTGAAGAAACTTATAAAAGATTACAAGTCTTAGAAATATTCCTAAATTTAGAAGATGGTAGGGTCATTAACAGGAACGAACACTGGAACCAGAGCCAGTTTTTTTTTTTTTTTGAGTTGAAATCTCACTCCATTGCCCAGGCTAAAGTGCATTGGCACACTCACGGCTACCCCAGTGTCAACCTACTGGACTCTGGTGATCCTTCCGCCTCAGCCTTCCAAGTAGCCAGAACAACAGGTGTGCACTACTACGTCCGACTAATTTTTTTATTTATTGTAGAGACAAGGTCTCATCAAATTGCCTGGACTGGTCTCGAATCCATGGGCTCAGGCAATTCACTCACCTGGGCCTCCCAAAGTGCTGGGATTGCAGACTGAGCCACCGGGCCCTGCACCGGAGCTGGTTTTAAAGGAAAGAGATTAATTTATCTTTAGTCATATGAGTATGAGAACTTGAAAGATAGCCTAGCCAGGGAAACAGAATTAGGGCCAATAAGAAAGTCAAGACTGGGCTTACAAACTTGAGAGTAATCCAAGAAAAGGCAATAATGTAAGGTGTAAAAGTGGGTACAGTTCTAATGGAGAATATGCAAAGCAAGACAAGAAATCCAAGCAAGATCCTCTGGTATCATTCATATTCTGGAGGTGGGGGAGCAAGAGAAGTCAGAAAATGGATGGCCAAAACAAAGACCATCAGGAGATTAAAGGGTCAAAGAAAGCAAAGGACAAGTACTTCATTATTATTCAATGATTGCCTCTTATCATGACAAACTGTGAGTGGTTTACACAATTATACACTGAAAAGGACAGCAGTGGATTAAAGGAAATCTATATTTCTCAATACTAGAAATATAAAATGACCAAAATATTGGGGAGGGGAAGACACTAGTGCCTTGGATGTATAATAATAGACCTCATCATCAGAAGCTATCAAAAATTATGGCTGGGTGCGGTGGCTCACCCAGCTCTTTGGGAGGCCGAGGTGAGAGGATTGCCTGAATCCACGGGTTCAAGACCAGCCTGGACAACTTGGCGAGACCTCATCTCTACAATAAATCCAAAAATTAGCCGAACATTGTGGCATGCACCTGTAGTTCCAGCTACTTGGAAGGCTGAAGCAGAAGGATTGCCTAAGACCAGCAGGTTGAGACTGTGGTGGCCGTGAGCATGCCACTGCACTCCAGCCTGGGCAACAGAGTGAGACACCAATTCAAAAAAAAAAAAAAGAAAGAAAGAAAGGGATAAAGGAATAGAGTGAGAATTGCAAGTTTAAAAGAGGTGACAGGGAAGTCCCCACTGAGAACATGAATAGAGCTAAAGGAGGTGAGGAAGCCACTCTTCAGATATCTGAGGGAAGGGCATTTCATAGCCAGGCTCTGAGGCTGAAGTGTTTCTGGTGTGGTCAAGGAGACCAGTGTAGCTGGACTGAGGGAGTGAGGGGTTGGCAGGAAAGAGGACTTAGAAATCAAGGCCCTTGGAGGTTTTTAAGCAGATAAACGACTTGATTTGATTTGATATTATCAATCTAGATGCTATTTTGAGAACAGACGGAAGTAGAAAAACCAGATAGGAGGCTATGATAAATACCTAGGCAAGAATCATGCTGCCTTGGACCAAAAACCTATGACGGTATTATTTCTTTTCGGACCGTTTATTTATTTATTCATTTTTGAGTTGGAGTCTCACTCTGTCGCCCTGGTTGGAGTGCAGTGGCATGCTCAAGGCCACCCCAGCATAGGCCTGCTGGGCTCCAGTGATCTTTCCTCTTCAGCCTTCCAAGTAGCCGAACTACAAGAGCTCGCTAGCACACCCAACTAATTTTTGGTTTATTGTAGAGACGAAGTCTCACCAAGTTGTCCGGGCTGGTCTTGAACCCACAGACTCAGGCAATCCACTCACCTGGGCCTCCCAGAATGCTGAGATTACAGGCTGAGCCACCGAGCCTGGCCAGCTACCTTCTTTGTTTCCTTCTAGTACATTCTACCAAAAGAGGATGGGAAGAGATGGGAAGAGGGAGGAGAGATCGTGTGTGTAGCAGAGAAATGAATGCAGAATTCTTACCTCTTCTAGTTGGAATAATTCTATGTATTTTCACACTTATCCTCAGTCTCACAGAGTAAAACATATAAGCAATTTAAACATTTAATATGTTCAAATACTTATATCATCTAAAGTATCACAACTTCAAAGAACTATTACATTTTTAAAAATTATTATCATCACTATGTCAACAAATTTATACTTAGACCAAAGTAACAATAAAGGAACCTGATCATTTATTTTAAAGACATGAGCAATATTTTTGAAATGTAGAGTCACTAAATAATGAGTAGTTCTGAAAGGTATAATTTTAAGCCTTCCCTCTTTCAATACTATAATTAAAACAAAAATGAAAGTGAGATCTAGAGAGTCCACACACAGACTTGGGTTATATCAGGACATAGAATTTGCTTTTTCTGTGGATCTGAGATGAAAATCTTCACTTATTTGCTAAAGATTAAAAGGATAAATTGTTATTTCTTATTTTAAAATATACAGACAACCAAAACAAGTTAAATATTGATTCTGAGAAAAGATTTGTCAACACTGTATTAATATTACCCCAGATCTATAGAGTGCTTTATTGTTTACAAAGCACTTTTACTGCCATTATCTCACTTGAACCTCACAATAGGCGTAATAATATCACTATTCTTAATTTACAGATGAAGAAAACCAGACCCAGGGAGATTAAGAGACTTAACCAAGGACATCCAACTGACTAGCAAGTGCCAGATCTGGAAACAGAATCCTCACTTCCTAGTCCACTGCTTTTTATAATATACCAACCTGCATTCTTTTCCAGATATAGGAGTGGGGTGTGGGAGGTGGTTTTTCAGTGTGGGAATTATCCAGGTCAGCAAGACCAAAGGTGACCTGGATGCCGTGGCTCACGCCTATAATCCCTGAACTGTGGGAGGCAGAGGCGAGAGGATAGCCTGAGCTCAGGGGTTCAAGACCAGCCTGGGCAACTTGGCAAGACTTCGTCTCTACAATAAATCAAATAATTAGCCAAGTGTGGTAGCGTGCAACTGTTATTCCAGCTACTTGGAAGGCTGAAGTGAAAGGATTCCCTGAGCCCAGCAGGTGGAGGCTGCAGTGGCGGTGAGCATGCTACTGCACTCCAGCCTGGGCAACAGAGTGAGACTCTGACTCAAAAAAACAAAACAAAACAAAACAAAAAACGACCAAAGGTGGAGAGCAGTACCTATGACAAGGTACAAGTTTGGGAATGATCGTCTTATGGTAAATGCTGTTGTCCGTGTTCAGTGTTGGACAAACTAAGAAATAGAGGCTTGTTTGAAGTCAAGCAGTCGTTCTTTAATCATTCAGGGGAGGTTTGTCATTTAGTCTTCCCTTGGTCTTTTTCACTATTTCCCTCTGTCGCTTGTTCACCTCCTGGTCTGGTCGTAAGCACCTCCACCAGAGGGCAGGCAGGGAAGGAAGAAGAACATTTGTAATCCACTTGATCAAAAAGTTGGAAGACGAAACTTAGGTCATTATCTTAATTTCGACTTTGGAGTCTTTCTAGATGTCAAGTTTTGTTTTGTTTTGTTTTGTTTTTGAGTTGAAGTCTCACTCTGTCACCCAGACTGGTGCAATGGCATGCTCACGGCCACCATTGCCTTGACCTGCTGGGCTCAGTGGTTCCTTCTGCCTCAGCCCTCCAAGTAGCTGGCTTCACAGGCATGGGTCACTATGCCAGGTTAATATTTTTTTGGATTTGTTGTAAAGATAAGTCTTGCCTAGTTGCCCAGGCTGGTCTTGAACCTGGACTCAGGTAATCCTCTCGCCTCTGCCTCCCAAAATGCTGGGATTACAGGCGTGAGCCACTGCACCCAGGTAGATTTCAGTTTTTTTGTGTGGTTTTTTTGCTTTTTTTTTTTTTTTTTTTTTTTTTTAGTTGGATTCTCACTCTGTCACCCAGGCTGGAGTGCAGTGGCATGCTCCCAACCACCACAGCCTCGACCTGCTGGGCTCAGGTGATCCTTCTGCCTCAGTCTTCCAACTAGCCGGAACCATGGTAGCCGGAACGGTGCGCGCTACCATGCCCAGCAAATTTTTTGATTTATTGTAGAGACAAGTTCTCACCATGTTACCCAGGTTGGTCTCGAACCTGTGGGCTCAGGCAATCCTCTCGCCTCGGTCTCCCAAAGTGCTGGGATTGTAGGCTGAAATCCTGACCGGATTTCAGTTTTTTGGGTTTTTTTTTGTTGTTGTTGTTGTTTATTTATTGTATAGACGAGGTCTCACTAAGTTGCCCATGCTGGTCTCCAACCCCTGGGTTCAGGCAATTTTCTCATCTCAGCCTCCCAAAGTCTGAGATTATAGGCTTGAGCCACCGCACCTGGCCGGATTTCAGTTTTTAATGTTGTTACCTTTGCTACCATTCTCCTAGGTAAATCTAGAATAAACAATGCAGTGAAACAATTTCATAACTGGAAAATTGACTTTCATTATACTTCTACATATTTTCATGATGGATTTTTCTAAATGATTAATATGAAATGTTAAGTCTTTAAAAATATAACACTTCTTCCTCAGCGCTGCCTACAGAGGTGGCAACCATCTCCTACTTGGCATCATGGTTACCCTCAGTCACCTGGTGAAGCCCAAGATCATCAAAAAGAGGACCAAGAATCCGGCACCAGTCACACCAATTTGTCAAGATTAAGTGTAACTGGGAGAAACGCAGAGGTATTGACAACAGGGTACATAGAAGATTCAAGGACCAGATCTTGATGCCCAACTTGGTTATGGGAGTAACAAGAAAACAAAACACATGCTGCCTAGTGGCTTCCACAAGTTCCTGGGCCACAGTGTTAAGGAGCTGGAAGCCTGCTGATGTGCAACAAATCTTACTGTGCTGAGATTGCTCACAATTATTTCCTCCAAGAACCGCAAAGCCATTGTAGAAAGAGCAGCCCAGCTGGCCATCAGAGTCACCAATCCCAATGGCAGGCTGTACAGCCAAGAAAATGAATAGCAGCCCATGTGCACGTTTTGTGTTTAAATAAAGCCATAAAAATTGCCATCTGGCATTTTCCTTCCTTGAAAAAAATTATATATATCACTTAAAGACATGTGGGGAAGAACAAGAACAGACAATTCACAAAGGGGAAATTCAACTGGCAATGAACATAGAAAAGTGTTCCACTTCAATAACAAGTAAAGAAATGCACACGTAGGCTGGGCGTCATGGCTCATGCCTGTAATCCCAGCATTTTAGGAGATGGAGGTGAGAGGATTGCCTGAGCCTAGGAGTTTGAGACCAGCCTGGGCAACTTTATGAGATCTCATCTCTACAATAAATTAAAAAATTAGCCAGGCGTGGTGGTGCATGCCTACGGTTCCAGCGACTTGGAATGCTGAGTCCAGGAGGTCAAGGCTGCGGTGGCCAGGAGGGCATCACTGCACTCCAGCCTGGGTGACGGTGAGACTCCGATAAAAAAAAGAAAGAAAGAAAAAGAAATACATGTGTAAAACATGAAACATCTTTTATTTATCAAATTGATGAATATTAAAAATGAGAATCATTGGTAAGGGTGTGGTAAGACAACCATTTTCATGTATTTATAGTGAAAATGTAAATTGGTACCATCTTTCTGAGAAGTCTGACCATATAGAGAGATTAATCCTGACAGAAGAAAATCAGAAATTTCCTACTACCCAAGTTGAAACTAAAATCGGATTCTTTTTCCTCTAATTAAGTGAGTCTTCACATGAAGAACACAGACTCATTATATACAATAGAACAGAAAGCATGTTTTATGCTGCCTCTTGCCCTCTGAAGATTTAATGCGCCATACCCCAGGAGAAGATGAGGGCCCCTACCCCAGGAGAAGGTAAGGGTTCTAACTCTCACCACTCTGGGAGAGATGTAGACATATACTGATGGTGGAGAGAACTGAAAGTATTTGGATGCCTGTGTGTCTCTGAAGATCACAGTCTCTAACTCATACTCACAAGGAGAGGAAAGCTGTGCCTTCTACCAGTGTAACACACTCAGCACTGACCTTCATCTTGTTATGCCAGGCTGTCCTAGAGAGAAAACCAAAGGGCCTATCCACATATAGTGGTGAGTATTCTCAACAACAGCTGGCAAAATGGCCAGGCATGTAACCTCAAATTCTATTGCTATATGTCAGTCATGGCCTAACAGGTCTAATATATAACATTTGTCCCTAATTCAAATTAATGCACTATAACAGAGTTGTTTTGATCTTCCTTATAACTTGAAGCCTACTGTCTTACTGTTTTCTTTTCTTTTCTTTTCTTTTTTTTTTGAGTTGGAGTCTAACTCTGTCGCCCAGGATGGAGCGCAGTAGCACGCTAACAGCCACCATAGCCTCGACCTGCTGGGCTCAAGGGATCCTTCTACCTCAGCCTTCCAAGTAGCTGGAACCACAGGCACGCGCCACCATGCCCGGCTAATTTTTTAATGTATTGTAGAGACAAGGTCTCGCCAGTTTGCCCAGGCTGGTCTCGAATCCCTGAGCTCAGGCAATCTTCTCGCCTTGATCTCCCAAAGTGCTGGGATTACAGGTTTGAGCCACTAAACCCAGAAGGAAGCCTACTGTTTGCAACTAAATTAAGAGGTAGTCAGGCCATTGCCTTGCTGAGTTATGATGTGGCCATGTGCTCTTTGAGGTATGGCCAGGCCATGTTTTCTTAAGCTTTGGCCTCCTCCCCTACCTTGGGGAGCTGAATCACCTTTCTCTCTCTCTCTAATTTACTTTCTAAATAAATTATATTTTCTAAAAAAAGAGAGAGAGATAGTCTGATGGTGAAAATGAGAGTCTCATTATAATAGGAGTTTGCTTGGAAGGCCTGGGTTCACAAAAAGTGACATTTTCCTAAATTCTCCTAATTATATACTCAACATAAATTATAATAGGGAGAAACTGGAATCAGGAGTACAGTATGTGTGACTGCCAGGGGTTTGGGGAAAGGGAGTTGTTGTTTAATGGGCATAGAATTTCAGTGTTGCAAGATGAAAAAGTTCTAGAGATCTATTATACACCAAGGTATACATAGTTAACACTACTATACTCTACTGTACTCTTTAAAATGGTTAAGATGGCTGGGTATGGTGGCTTAACCTGCAATCCCAGCACTTTGGGAGGCCGAGGCAAGAGGATTGCCTGAGCCTAGAGGTTTGAGACCAGCCTGGGCAATTGGTGAGACCTCATCTCTACAATAATTTTTTTAAAAATTAGCCAGTCATGGTGGCGTACATCTGTAGTTCCAGTTACTTAGATGACTGAGGCATAAGGGTCACCTAAACCCAGCAAGTCAAGGCTGTGGTGGCCGTGAGCATGCCACTGCACTCCAGCGTGGACCACAAGAGTGAGATGTGAGACTCCGACTCAAAAAGAAAAGGTTAAAAGGGTCAGGCACGGTGGCTCTAGCCTGTAATCCCAGCACTTTGGGAGGCCAAGGCAAGAGGATCGCCCTAGCTCAGGGGTTCGAGACCAGCCTGGGCAACTTGGTGGTACCTGTCTCTACAATAAATCAAAAAATAAGCTGGACGTGGTGGCGTGTGCCTGTAGTTCCAGCTACTTGGAAGGCTAAGGCGGAAGGACTGCCTGAGCCCAGCTGGTTGAGGCTGCAGTGGCTGGGGAGCGTGCCACTGCACTCCAGCCTGGGCAACAGAGTGAGACTATGACTCTGACTTAAAAAAAAATGCACCACACACACACACACACAAGGCCTCCACTTCCCGATAAGCAGATTCTCTACCCTGTCTTTCCTACTGAACGCAGATATAAAATGGACACAATGCATGTAGCAGCTATTTGAGAACTCTAAAAATAAATGGTAGCAAACCAATTGGGTCAGAAGACCAGCCTTTGAAGTCATGCTGAACAAGCAGGGAGTTTCCCATTTTCTTTTCCCTCCAGTATCTCCTGTGAGAACTCCAGGCAGCCTGAAACCTGAAGCAGAAACTGAGCACGGTCAAAGAGAGCTCCAAAATCTTCTAGTTCTGGCCCAGAGAGAACAGGAGAAATCACGTTTGTCTTTTCTTTCTTCTTGTCTCTGTTGCCTCGTGTCCCAGCCCTCAGGCAATGCAGGAGAAGCAGCAGTGGCAGCAGCCACAGTAACAGGAACAGAGGCCACAGGTGCCTAAAACTGAGGGCAGGAATATTACTGAGAAGAGAAACCAGTTTGGGGATCTGGGGAGGAGAACCATGGTTTCAGAATTGGAATAGTGGACATGATATGGGCAAATTGCCTAAAAGGCATCCATCCCAGGTGGCTCTGTCACACGTAGTTGGGAATGTAAATCTAGAAGTCTGGGCTAGAATTAGAAGTTTGTAAATCATCTGCATTTAGGAGTATTACGTGGTGGCTCCTGCCTATAATCCCAGCACTTTGGGAGGGCAAGGCGCAAGGATTGCTTGAGCCCAGGAGTTCGAGACCAACCTGGGCAACATAATGAAACCTGGTCTCTACAAACAATTCAAAAAGTAGCCAGGTGTGGTGGTGCATATCTGCGTTCCAGGCTACTCAGGAGTCTGGCATGGAAGGATCACCTGAGCCCAGTAGGTTGAGGCTGCTGTGAGCTGTGTTTGTGCCACTGCACTCTAGCCTGGGCGACAGAGTGAGACCCTGACTCGAAAAAAAAAAGAGTTATCTAAAAGCTAAATATATGGCTGAGCGTGGTGGCTCACACCTGTAATTCCAGCACTTTGGGAGGCCGAGGCAAGAGTATGGCCTAAACTCAAGGGTTCAAGACCAGCCTAGGTAACTTGGTGAGATCTCATCCCCAAAATAAATTAAAAAATAAGCTGGGCATGGTAGCACATGCCTATACTTCCAGCTATTTGGAAGGCTGAGGCAGAAGGATTGCTTGAACCCAGCAGGTCAAGGCTGCAGTGGCCATGAGCATACTACTAAACTCCAGCCTGTAAGACAGAGTGATACTTCAACTCAAAAACAAAAAAAGAGAAAAAAAAAACAGCTAAATACTCTAGATGTTTTCTCCTTATTATTGAGTAACAGCTAATTAGTGAGGTTTTCTTATAGCATTCTTTAGTATCTGCTCCACTAAAGATGTAAAAGATAAGGCAGGTTATTAAAATTATAAAGGTGGAGTTTATCTTTTTTTTTTTTTCCGAGTTGGCATCTAACCCTGTCAACCAAGAGTGTAGTGGTGTTCTCACGGCCACCACAGCCTCAACCTGCTGGGCTCAGATGATCCTTCTGCCTCAACCTTCCAAGTAGATGGAACTACAGGCACACGCCACTACACCCAGCTAATTTTTTGATTTATTGTAGAGACAAGTTCTTGTCAAGTTTCCCAGGCTGATCTCAAACCCCTGGACTCAGGTAATCCTCTCACCTCAGCCTCCCAAAGTGCTGGGATTACTTATAGGCATGAGCCATCGTGCCTGGCAAGGTGGAGTCTATCTTAGCAATGGAAAAAGTAAATAGGATTTTATTTGGTCCTAGGGTCTGGGACCCGGCTGTTAAACCAGTAGTCTTCAGACTTTGCTTGCGTATTCCTTAAAATAAATATGACCGGGCACCGTAACTCATGTCTGTAATCCCAGCACTTTGGGAAGTGGAGGCCAGAGGATTGCCTGAGCCCAGGGGTTCAAGACCAGCCTGGGCAACTTGGCGAGCCCTCGTCTCTACAATAAATCAAAAAATTAGCTGGGTGTGGTGGCGTGCCTGCAGTTCCGGCTACTTGGAAGGCTGAGGCAGAAGGATCGCCTGATCCCAGCAGGTTAAGGCTACAGGGGCCGTGAGTGTGCCACTGCACTCCAGCCTGGGCGAAAGAGTGAGACTCCAACTCAAAAAAAATAAAATAAAATAAAATAAATTTGCATCTGAACTTCTTCATCATAAACAGAAGGAAAGGATGTGATTTTTTTGGTGTATTATAACTATTGACTTGTTTAAAATTAAACTATTACATCACTCTTAAGAAGAGAATGACTAGCACGGAGGTTTGCTATTCACCATCATCCATTTTAAAATATAAACTCTTCCTATTCCTCATTTCATATCATTTTCTTTTTTTCTTCAACTCATATTTCCATTCTGCTCTCCCAAGAAAGTTTTATCACTATGCCATGTTTGATGCATTAAAATACTTTATTGATCACTTTATTATAATTCTTTGCAATAAAAATATGCATGCAAATTGAAATACTCTCTGGTTCTATAGCTTAAATTACACATTTAGATAAACATTAAATATAGAAGGTTAAAATTTTATTGGAACCATACCATATAATGAGATAATGAGGACTTTTCTTTTTCAATTAGCTTATGTATTGTTTTTTATGTATCAATTAGCTTTTTTTAATGTATCAATTATCAATTATGTATCAATTAGCTTATTAATTATTGTTAGAGTTAGGCCTTCATTTTATTCCCTTTTTAAATGTAAGTTCTGAAAAAAAATTTATTCACATAAATGAACAGCTGAGCCTGGAAGGAGTTTTTTCTTTGTTTATTTGTTTGTTTTGAGTCAAAGTCTCACTCCGTTGCCCAGGCTAGAGTGCAGTAGTACGCTCACAGCCACTACAGCCTCCACATGCTGGACTCAGATAATTCTTCCACCTCAGCCTTCCAAGTAGCTGGAACCACAGGCGTGTGCCACCACATCCAGCTAATTTTTTTTTGTTTATCGTAGAGATGAGGTCTCACCAAGTTGCCCAGACTAGTCTCAAATCCCTGGACTCAGGCAATCCTCTCACCTGCACCTCCCAAAGTGCTGGGATTACAGGCATGAGCCATCGCACCCAGCTGGAAGGAGTTTTATTACAGCAATGGTCTGCAATTATTTGAACACCTTCAGAGTTACATGACTAAATTCGCAGAGCAATGTTTCACCAAAAATTGTTTTTTAATTACTCTCCAACTGACCACTCAGTTAGTTCCTCCTTTAATTTTGCTGAAAGTAAATACCCGAAACCTCCTAAGTTGTTGAAGAACTTGTTATTCAGTCATAAATATGCACCCTCTTACCATCTACACCAGTGATTTGCATATATTTTTGTTTAGCACTTCAGAAGTCATTCCACCTCAAAACAGTGTGCAGCTATAAAGTCTTGAGAGGAAGAGAGGACTTTCTTTCATAATGTGAATGGTGGAAAGGAAGGGATTGTGAAGGGTAGGTGAGAAAGGAGAGAGAAGAATCCACCAGGGTGTCCTCAGGCAGATCCGTTTTTTTGTTTTTTTGTTTTGAGTGGGAGTCTCACTGTCACACCCAGGCTGGAGTGTGGCACGCTCACAGTCACCACAGCCTTGACCTCCTGGGTTCAGACGATTCTTCCACCTCAACCTTCCAAGTAGCTGGAACTACAGGCGTGCGCCACCATGCCTGGCTTGCTTGCTTGCTTGTTTATTTGTTTGTTTGTTTGTTTTAGAGACAAGGTCCTGCCATGTTGCCCAGGCTGGTCTCGAACCCGTGGACTCAGGCAATCCTCTTGCCTCTGCCTCCCAAATTGCTGGAATTAAGAGGTGTGAGCTACTGTACAGAGCCTTTTGTTGTTGTTTTTTGTTTTTTTACAACCACTGCCCCCCACCCTTCCCTGGCAGTTTTAAGAAGGATGAGAAAAGGAAAGTCAAAGATTTAGAAACTGTTTCCAGCAAATCTATCTTTAGGCTCTTGAGCCCCTTAGAAATCTTTGTGCATTCTCAGTTTAAATTACTATCATTGTGAGTGGATTGCCTGAGCCCGCGGGTTCGAGACCCGCCAGGGCAACTTGGCGAGACCCCCATCTCTACAATAAATCAAAAAATTAGCCGGGCATGGTAGCACCTGCCCGTAGTTCCAGCTACTTGGAAGGCTGAGGCGAAAGGATTGCCGGAGCCCAGCGAGTCGAGGCTGCGATGGCCGGGAGCGGCCACTGCACTCCAGTCTGGGCGACAGAGTGAGACTCCAACTAAAAAAAAAAAAAAAATTACTATCATCTTCTTTCTTGCATCAGACCTTATTGTGAAAAAAAGAAAGAAAGAAAGTAGAATAAAAAACAATACATCCAGGAGTGTTTCTTCAGGTTGTAGGAAAAGCCAGTCTGATATCTAAGGATAAGAAAAAGTCCTCAGGGGAGGGAGAGGTGGGGGAAGGAGGAAGGAGCAGCAGGTGTAGGGAGGGGTGGATCAATGACTACTCCTACCCTCATTCTCGAAAAGTCGGAGAACCTCAGCATCATGGAATGGCATTTCATTCATTCACCAAAATTTTTTTTTTTTTTTGGCACTTTCTATGTCAGCCTCTGGGCTAGGTCCCAGTGACACAAAGAACTTTACACTTCTTGTCTTCAAGGAATTTACATCAGGGGCATGGTGGCTCACGCCTATAGTCCTAGCACTTTGGGAGGTCAAGACAAGAGGATTGCTTAAGCCCAGGAGTTTGAGACCAGCCTGAGTGACACAGCGAGACCTAGTCTATACAAAAACATCAAAAAGTTATCCAGGCATAGTGGCACATTCCTGTAGTCCCGGCTACTTGGGAGGCTGAGGTGAAAGGATCTCCTAAGCCCAGGAGGTCAAGGAGGTCAGTGAGTCTTTGATCGTGCCATTGCACTCCAGCCTGGGTAACTGAGTGACACTTTGACTTTAAAAAAAAGAAGAAATTTATGCCAGCTGATCAGGACTCAAGTTCTTCACCAAGGTGCTCTAGCTACCCTCCCTGCTTCCCACCAAGAACTTCTCCATCACCTGGGACTTCTCCCCACATCCCCAATTCCCTATTCTACTGCCCATCAAAAGTTGTGTTTGTCTCATTTCCTCCTGACATTATTCCATGTTTTCTATTGCAGAATGGGCCAAGCCATAATGGATGCTGCAAGTAGGTTACATGGGGTTACAGAGATGCCCAGGATAGTTAATTCTTCAGCCTCTCAATTATCCAAGAGGGAGGTATGAGACTTAGTTCGTAGTTCAGATACATCAAGGTAACAAGAAGCTTTTTTCAGTGTGCTTTACAACTATTTATGGTAACCAGGAGTGGTGGCTCACACCTATAATCCCAGCACTTTAGGAGGTGGAGGCAAGTGGATTGCCTGAGTCCAGGGGGTCGAGATCAGCATAAGCAATATGGCAAGACCTTGTCTCTACAATAAATCAAAAAATTAGCCGAGCATGGTGGCACATGCTTGTGGTCCCAGCTGCTTGGAAGGCTGAAGTAAAAGAATTGCCTGAGTCCAGTAGATTGAGGCTGTGGTGGCCATGAGTATGCCACTACACCCCAGCCTGGGGACAGAATGCTACTCCAACTCAAAAAAGCAAAATTAAAAACGAAAACAATTCATGGTTGTGTGTGTGTGTATGTGTGTGTGTGTGTGTGTGTGTGTGTGTGTCCAGGTCTCACTCTGTTGCCCAGGCTGGAGTGCAGTGGCAGGATCACGGCTCACTACAGCCTTCATGTCCTGGGTTCAGGTGATCCTTCTGCCTCAGCCTCCCAAGTAACAGGAACAATAGGCATAAAGCCACCATGCCCAGATAATTTTTTGATTTTATGTAGAAATGAGGTTTCACTATATTGCCTAGGCTGGTCTTGAAACTCTGGCTGGGCTCAAGCAATCTTCCCACCTTGGCCGCCCAACCTGCTGGATTACGGGCATGAGCCACCATGTGCTTTTATGTGTTCCTTGTTATCAAATATGTAGGAAAGCACTATAAACACATATATCAAAGTATGAACCCAAAGCTCTGAGCAGAAGTTTAAATGCACTGCCTGGAAGCTACATCTGCCTAGAAACATCTTTGGGTTGACAAAAACAGTGTTGAAGAAACTTTAAAAATAATGTGCTTACAACATTTAAAAATTTAAAAATTTAAAAATTTCACACAGAAATCTAGATATCTGTCTTTTCATGAAAAATGAGAGCTGCATTCTCATCCTGCAAGTCAGCTGGGATTGAGCTGCCCTCTCAAGAAAGTAAGCCCTTTCAACATTACCTGCCTTCTTCTCTTTCCTGCATTGCTATAGCCCTCCCAGCCCCTATCCCACAAGTTTCTCTCTACCACACTAGAGTGTCATTTGCCCTATACTATCTTCACACTTAACACCCATGCACATACACAACCCCTTAAAAGCAGAACATTAAAGAAGTAATTTACTTTTATTCTAAAAATAATACAGGTGCATTATAGAAAATTTAGAAAATAGATAAAATGAAAGGAAAAATTATTAACTCACCAGGGATCTTGCTACCCATAAATAATCACCGTTAATAACCTAGAGTCCAAAAAGGGAAAAGAAAAAAATGAAAACTTAGAATCCATTTTTCTGCCTATTGTTACATTTAAGGTTACACATGTGAGTTCTGGGTAGGCTGATATTTGTGTACACTTCAAAGCTATTATAATTTTCCTTTGTTTTTAAAACCATGAGATTTATTTGACAATTGTGATTTGCTATAAATAAAATCATCTACTTCTAACTTTTGTTCAATACAATATTACATACATTGAACCTTATATAACATTTAAATTTATTTAGAACTTATTAAAGGCACTAATCTTGTATAGCATTTTTACCTTGTTTGGAATTGGTGTGAGTTTCTCAGAGCACATATTAAATGCTTTGAAGCTTAGATAATAAAACCTATCACTCGGTTCTGGTAGGAATCGAGTTATGCTATCACTTTTGGCTTCAGAATCTCAGATGTCCACAAAAGTCAGTTTCAGATGACTATCAACTGAATGTGGCCTGTAGTTGTACTGTCATTCGTGTAGATGCATATTGCAAAAATTCTTGAGAGATAGCTGGATAGAAAATGAGAGTCAAGACCAAACATCTTCTTTCCACCTCCTCTGACACCCAGGAGCTACATTAGCCCCTAGATTTCAAGAAAAAAGAGAAGTACAAATTGACTGAGTTTTTTTTTAATTTGAGATTAAGCCTCTATCATCTCTCATTCTAGCCTTCCTACTGGGCTTATGTAAAAATTAAGCTCATAGAATTATAGGCTTACAGAAAAATAAGGTGCTATTTCCTGGATGCCCAAGATTATGGAGCCTCATATTGGTTTTGCCTGTTGTTCCTCTCTGTGAAAGCATCCTGTCTGACATTTTTCACAGAAGTATATTGGAAATATAAAAGTAAAATTTTTAAAAACTATATGAAAATAGTTGACGTGAAAACTGTAGTTATTTCTTCTGTTTTCACCATGATGATTGATAAGGTATGAGAGATTTAAGATGCCAGTGATAACTGCAGCCTGAGAGAAGTTATAAATTCAAAAAAATGTCTTTCCTTTTCAAGTAAACTAAAAAGTGTTGGGAAAAGTTGTTATTTTAATGTGATTATTTTTGATCAAATAGAAAATAATATTTACTGTGAGATATTTTTTTCTTATACCATTTTAGGACTTTTTTTTTTTGGCTTGTTTAAGACGGAGTCTCACTCTGTCACCCAGGCTGGAATGTAGTGACGCCATCATAACTCACTGCGGCTTCTAACTCCTGAGCTTAAGCAATCCTCCTGCCTCCTGAGAAGTTAGGACTATTGGCGCATTTCACCATATATATAGGTATATACCTATATATATGTATTCATTTCATATATATAGACATATATATAGACACACACACATATATATATATACACACATATATATAGACACACACATATATATGCATAGAGACAGGGTCTCCCTGTGTTGCCTGGGCTGATCTTGAACTCCTGGCCTCAAGCAATCATCTCACTTAGGCCTCCCAAAGTGCTGGAATTACAGGTGTGAACAACTATTCTCAGCCCATTTTAGGCCTTTTTGTTGTAGATTGTGGCAATTTCAATAGCATCAAAAACAATTAGAGCCAACAATTGTCATAATTAACCCCATTTTAACATTCGCCCATGTTGAACTTTTCTTTCTTTCTTTCTTTCTTTTATTATTTTTTTTTTTTGCGTTAGAGTCTTACTCTGTCTCCTGTGACACACTCACAGCCACCTCAGCCTCAGCCTGCTGGGCTCAGCGATTCTTCTGCCTCAGCCTTCCAAGTAGCTGGGACTACAGGCGCACCCTACCATACCTGACTAATTTTTTAATTTATTATAGAGACGAGGTCTCACCATCTTTCTCAGTCTGGTCTCAAACCCCTGAGTTCAGGTAATCCTCTAGCCTCTGCCTCCCAAAGTGCTGGTATTATAGACCTGAGCCACCGCACCCGGCAAACTTTTCTTTTCTGGACTATTTATGCAGTACTTTTCTTTCCTAGCCTATTGATTATTTTAACATACGTTTACAGGATGGCTACTGTGTGCCAGGCATTATGCTCAGTGCTGAGGGGGAAAGATGAACAAGATGAAAAGGTGAACAAAGACAATCATATTACAGAGCAGTGATGAAGTAAGAATGAGTATAAGATGAAGTATGCAGTGGGGTATGCAACAGAATATGCAACAGGAGAATACTGGCATAATACCAGTATGGAGGAGTGAGTAAATATCAGGAAAGGAGATAGTAGCTGAGTCTTACAGGATGAGTAAAAGTTTCCTACATGAAGTGAGGAAAGTTCTTCCAAGAAAGAGGCGAAGTATGTGCAGTTATGAAAGTGTAATGAGAAAGCAAGGTGAGCTCAAGAAAGCAAAACTGGTTTAGCATAACCAAGAAGAGTGCTGGCAGATATGGCTGAACAGGAGAGCAGATGTACAATGATAATAAATCTTTGATGCCATGCTGAAGGTTTGAATTTTATTTGGAAAGTATTGGGAATTCATTAAAGGTTTTTTTAACAGCAGAAATTCATGATGAGATTTGTATTTTAGAAGGTCAATTTGTTGGCAGAATGAAGAATCAATATTGGAAAGAGGGAAACCAGTTAATAAGCTGGTGCAAGCAGATAAGAAGTAATAATGTTTGCCAGGCATGGTGGCTCATGCCTATAATTCCAGCACTTTGGGAGGCCGAGGTGGGAGGATTGCTTGAGCCCAGGAGTTTGAGACCAGCCTGGGCAACTTGGCAAGACCCAGTCTCTATAATAAATAAATAATTAGCCGGGAGTAGTGGCACACACCTGTAGTTCCAGCGACTTAGAAGGCTGAGGTGGAAGGATCACCCAAGTCCAGCAGGTCGAGGCTCCCGTGACCATGAGCATGCCACTGCACTCCAGCCTGGGTGACAGAGTGAAACTCCAACTCAAAAAAAGAAAGAAAGAAATGATAATGGCCAGGACTTTCTGGTCCTGGTCATTATAAATTCTTGTGAAAATGTTTAATCTCCTTCATTGTTGTAAAATGCAGATTAAAACAAACAGTATCCTTATTTTTTAGTCCTAAAATTTTAAGCTGAAATTTTTCCACACTCTCGAGTAAAAAAAGATTCTGATGGTCTCATCTCAATATTCGGTACATGTTTTCCAAATCACAAACCACCTTTGCTGAGAAGGTAACCAAAGTATGGGGATGTGGTTCTTTAGAATTGTGGCAATTTCACATATCTGTCATCACAATCTACTACACCTGTTCATACACCCACCTCTTGTCATTATTAATAGCCCTTTGCTTTTTCAATTTTCCATTCAAATCTAATTTTTTAAAAATGGGCTGACTGCCAATTTGGGTAAGTCCATTCTTATAGTTAGTGGAGTTTCAGTTCTCAACTGTGTTTTTTAAAAATAAGAGTTAGGCCTTATTTTTAAAAAACTGGTGCAGTGGCTCATGCCTATAATCCTAGCACTTTGGGAGGCCGAGGTGAGAGGATTGCCTGAGCCCAGAGACTAAACTGGCAACTTGGTGAGACCTTGTCTCTACAATAAATTGAAAAATTAGCCAGGCGTGGTAGCACATGTCTGTAGTTCCAGACACTTGGAAGGCCGAGGCAGAAGAATCACTTGAGCTCAACAGGTTGAGGCTGTGGTGGCCATGAGTATGCCACTGCACTCCAGCCTGGGTGACAGAGTGAGACTCCGACTCAAAAAACAAAAAAATAAAAGGAGTCATCCTAAACATCCAAAATGTAGTTGAGTAATATTATCAACCTTCTTAGAGTTATCAGAATGCCCCAAGGGGATTGTAATGCAATTTAGAACTCAAGTCATGTATGATGACAGGTATGAGTGAAGTAAAGAGCCCTCACTAATGTCATTTTGCGTAAATTTAAGTCAAATGGAAAAGGCACTGCTCAGTAGACTTTATAGAGATAAACTGCAATAACTCTGTATTAGGGACGGGTGTGGTGGTTCACACCTATAATCCCAGCACTTTGGGAGACCAAGGTGAGTGGATTGCCTGAGCCCACGGATTCAAGACCAACCTAGACAACTTGGTGAGACTTCATCTCTACAATAAATCAAAAAATTAGCCAAGTAGGATGGCACATGCCTAGAGTTCCAGCTACTTGGAAGGCTGAGGAGGAAGAATCGCCTGAGCCCAAGTAGGTTGAGGCTGCAGTGGCCGTGAGTGTGCCACTGCACTCCAGTCTGGGAGACAGAGTGAGACT
>NW_007252929.1:129088-158495 GCF_000164805.1 Carlito syrichta
AAGGAGTCTCACTCTGTCACCCAGACTGGAGTGCAGTGGCCGCTCCTGGCCACTGCAGCCTCGACCTGCTGGGCTCCAGCGATCCTTCCGCCTCAGCCTTCCAAGTAGCTGGAACTACAGGCGAGCGCTACCACGTCCGGCTAATTTTTTGATTTATTGTAGAGATGAGGTCTTGCAAGTTGTCCAGGTGGGTCTCGAACCCCCGGGCTCAGGCAATCCACTCACCTCAGCCTCCCAAAGGCTTAGGATTACAGGCCCAGCTTGAGAATTTTCTGATACAACCAATGTGACAAAACTGGTTGGTACTGGCCCTAGACTCTGACAGAGCTCTTTCCAATCATTCCTGCCTGTCTTTTCCATGATTTTATCACCAATTTAGTAGATCCAGACAAGTTTCAATGAGAAAAGGAATTCTTTTTTATAAAGTTAATAACCAGTCTCTAAATTACACTATATATACATATATATATATATGCTTTTTTTTTTTTTTTTTTTTGAGTCAGAGTGTCACTCTGTTGCCCAAGCTGGAGTGCAGTGGCACTCTCACAGACACCGCAACCTTGACCTGCTGGACTCAGGTGATCCTTCCCCATCAGCCTTCCAAGTAGCTAGAGATACAGGCGCACACCACCACATCCAGTTAACTTTTTAATTTATTTTAGAGACAAGGCTGGGCTTGTTTCCCAGGCTGGGCTCAGGCAATCCTCTTGCCTCTACCTCCCAAAGTGCTGAGATTATAGGCGTGAGCCACTGCGCCCAGCAGCAATATATTTTATATAAATTCTAATGATCAAACCTTTATTCAGGATGCTTATAGGAAATTATATTTCAAGAATTACATCTTGAACTAAAAGGGCTTGGGGGTTGTGTGGGGGATATATCAACCTGAATTGATCAAAACAGTGAAATTAGAAATCATTTCTAATCATTTTTTTTCCTGAGTCAATAGCAAGGAGTCTGAGCTGACTATGTCTTGATCATAGACATTAGAGATCTCAATTTAAATAACTGGATATGGACAATGGGTAATCAGGTGTCTAAGCTGAGTTAGTTGTCCTATTTCATCCTATATCAACAGGGTCTAAAGCCCAGTCACTTCTATCTAACATGTGATTTTTGGAAATTCTAATTATGGTGTTACTTTGTGAAAAATCTCTAGCAAAGGGACAGTAGAGGCCTGGCAGGAAACTGCACCAGAGGTATTCAGTGGAACCCAAAATAGGAACTTTCTCTATGTCATCTTCTTCCACCATCATTGACTCAAAAGAAAAGAGGGTTAGGATGCGGTGGTTCACACCTGTAATCCCACAACTTTCGGAGGCCAAGGCAGGCAGATTACTTGAGCCCAGGAGTTGGAGACCAGTCTGGGCAACTTAGCAAAACCCTCTCTCTACAAAAAGAATCAAAAAATTAGTCAGGCCTGTAGTTCCGGCTACTTGGGATGCTGAGGTGGAAGGATCTCCTGAGCCCGGGAGGTCGAGGTTACCATGAGCCATGATCATCATGATCATGCCACTGCACTCCAGCCTGGACAACAGAGACCCCGACTCAAAAATAAAAATAAATGGGGAGATCATCATGCTAAAGATAGGACATAGATGAGTTCTTGGACTTATTAAGAGTCTGGTTGGCCAGGTGCAGTGGTTCAAACCTGTAATCCCAGTATTTGGGGAGGCCAAGGCAAAAGGATTGCCAGAGACCAGGGGTTCGAGACCAGCCTGGGACACTTGGTGAGACCTCATCTCTACAATAAATCAAAAAATTAGCTGGACGTGGTGGCTCACACCTGTAGTTCCAATTACTTGGAAGGCTGAGCTGGAAAGATCACCTGAGCCCAGTAGGTCAAGGCTGTGGTGACCATCAGTGTGCCATTCTCCAACTCAGAAAAAAAAAAAAGATCAGTTAATATTTATTAAGCTCCTGATTCCCTAAGGTATGCCTAGCTTTTGTGAAAAATTATCAAATTCAATAAAGGTGTTAAAATGGGGATTAGGATGTCAAATATTCATCATTCAAGGAATTTGTCAATAGAAAATCAGTGTAGAGGTGGGGAAAACTACAAAGAAGAACAAAGGAAAAATACTAAACTAAAAAGAACAGAGAAAAATAGAATAAATAGAACTAAGTGTACATTTTCATTTTGATTCATCCTGTAAGGAAGCAAAAAAAAAAGAGAGTCTTTTCTTCAGGCCAGGTGCAGTAGCTCAAACCTGTAATCCCAGCGCTTTCAAAGGCCAAAGCAAAAGGATTGTCTGAGTCTGCAGATTCAAGACCAGTCTGGGCAACATGGTGAGACCTCATCTCGACAATAAATCAAAAAATTAGCTGGGTGTGGTAGTGCGTACCTGTAGTTCCAGCCACTTGGAAGACTGAGGTGGAAGGATTGCAAGAGACCAAGCATGTTGATGCTGGGGTGGCCACGAGCATGCCACTGCACTCCAGCCTGGGTGATGGAGTGAGACTCCAACTCAAAAAAAAAAAAGTCTGGTCTTCATACACAATATTAAAATGTAGTTATTTAATACTTGGCCATGAAATTTCTTTTTTAAAAAATGTGTGTTCTCAGCCGGGCTCGGTGGCTCAGCCTGTAATCCCGTGCCTTTGGGAGGCTGAGGTGAGTGGATTGCCTGAGCCTGCGGGTTCGAGACCCGCCTGGGCAGCGAGACCTCATCTCTACAGTAAATCAAAAAATCAGCGGGGCGTGGTAGCGCACGCCTGTAATTCTGGCTACTCGGAAGGTTGAGGCGGAAGGATCGCTGGAGCCCAGCAGGCGAGGCTGCGGTGGCCGGGAGCGACCACTGCACTCCAGTCTGGGCGACTGAGTGAAACTTCAACAAAAAAAAAAAAAAAAAATGTGTGTTCTGTGTGCTTAGAATTGGGGAACATTTGGCTGCTCAATGGTATTAATTTTCATATGGGCTGGGTGGGGCCCTATGCCAAGGGAAGTGCAAAGTCATAAAGCAATTACTCAAGGCTTTGTGGCTGAGCCATTATTATCCAAGAATTAGGCTATTCATTAAAGAAAAATGTACCTTCTGAGTCTAGTCACACTGAAAATCCCTTTCATAACGTGGTGGCTACTCCCAGTCCTTAAGCAAAGGAAACTGACATTTGAGTACCTGCAATGCGTTTTACATGTTTCCTCATTCTCACAATAGCTCTGTCAGATATATATCATCCCACTCACAAATGAAGGAACAAATGCTGAGAACTGAACAAAGTTACTCAAGGTCATACAGCCCAGAAGACTGATCTGCCTGAACTCAGAGTTCTAGTGCATTCCACCATGCTCTGCTCTTTACTCAATCTAAGAAGAGCTACGGAATTCCCAAAACTCTCCATTCAGAGTGAAAATATACTGTAAAATTCCATGTCCTTTGAGCATGAAGAGAGTTGGTCTTGCTATGATGCCACATTTTGCCCTATGCATTTTATCTGCAAAATCTACTTGCTATCTTTACTTCAAAGAGCCAGAAAATATCTCTAGCTGTGATTAACTAAAGCTAGGGTGGGTATTTAAGAAATGCAAGTTGATGATGGGAATATTTGCTTCACAGCCATCAACCCAGATTAATTCCAGCTTCATCGCACTGAGATTGTCAGGTGCCAAAAGTAGTGATGACAGGGGGCCAAGACAGACGTTACGACGAATTCTGTGGGCCAGAAAAGAGTCATAAAGTGTTTGAGGCATACATTGAAGTATAATTTCAAATCATTTAATATTGTCAACTGAAAGAGTTTGTCAGAAAGTAACCCAGTTTTGACTGAAAGAGCCACAGAGACAAGACAGCTGAGTTCCCAGCAGGATCTGGTTTTATCATCAGTGGCCTCACCGCTGTCTGGCTAAGCTTTTGGGCTGACTTTCACATGGAATGGGAACATGTAAGATGGAACATTAGGTCATGTCCAGTTTAGTAGAGCCAGTCAAGTGTGTTCTACATTTAGAAAAACAGGAAGAATTTCTGGGCTTCTGCCCCCTTAAATGGCCACAGGACAGCTGAGGGTCAATTAGAATGGCAATGTCTTGTTTTTACTTGTCCTACATAGACCTGGAAACTGTCTCTAGCACTACAGAGGGCATATTTTTATATTATTCAAATTGGAATAATATCAGTAGCAATGTATTTTCATCATAGTATTAATAAAGGTAAATATAAAGACCCGCCTAATTGTGAAGATTCACACATATTAGGATACATCTCATCAGTGCAAATTGTCTCCCAAATATGCTGTCATAAAATGCAATGTTGTATTAGCAGGTCCTAAGAATAAATATGTTAAAATGCAAATATGCAAAAGTTGAACAAAGGACATGAAAACAGTATTTTAATTTTTTTTTTTTTTTTTTTTTGAGTCTGTGTCTCACTCTGTTGCCCAGGCTAGAGTGCAATGGCACACTCACGGCCACTGCAACCTCGACCTATTGGGCTCAGGCAATCTTTCTGCATCAGCCTTCCAAGTAGCTGGAACTATAGGCAGGGACCACCATGCCCAGCTAATTTTTTTTATTTATTTATCGTAGAGATGAAGTCTCACCAAGCTGCCCAGTCTGGTCTCGAATCCATGGGCTCAGGCAATCCTCTCACTTCAGCCTCCCAATGTGCTGGGATTATAGGCATGAGCCACCGTGCCCAGCAAACATATTTATTTTTAAGTATCTGTGAGATATCAGAACAGAAATAACAAGTGGGTTATATAGGCCTAAAATTTCCAAAAAACATCTTGAGTACGATTGTTGATTTAGGACTCATCTGCCTAGAGATGGTGTCTTAGTCTGTTCATGCTGCTATAAGAGGATACCATATACTGGTTGGCCCATAATCAACAGAAATCTATTTCTCACAATTCTGGAAGCCGGGAAATTCTAAATCAGGCACAAGCAAATTTAGTGTCTAGTGAGGGCCTGCTTCCTTATTCATAGATGATGCCTTTTCATTGTAACCTCACATCATGGAAGGGGTGAAGGAGCTCTCTGGGGTCCCTTTATAGGAGATTAGTGCCATGAATATCCCACACTGATGACCTAGTCACTTCCCTAGGTTCTCACCTCTAAATACCATCACACTGGGAATTAGGTTTCAACATATGAATTTTGAGGGCCCAAATTCAATCTACAGTGGATGGTTGTTAAGCCATGGGACTGAGTGGGAGCCCCCAGGGCAGTGGTTCTCAAACATAAATGTGCTTCAAAATCACCTGGAGAGTTTGTTAAAACACAGATTGTGTGGGCCCACCCCCAGAGTTTCTGATACTGTTGTACTTTCAGAGGCCATATGAACATTTTAAGGCTTTTGAAATATACTGGTAAATTACTTTCAAGAGAGCTAATAGCAATTTATATTTTTTCCTGCTGAGTATGAGAAAGCCTGTCTCACTGTCCCATTCCCTGTATTGAATATGTGACTTTTAAAATATTTGAAGCAAAAAAAGTGATCTTACTGCAAACTTTCCCCCCTTTTTTTAACACTGTGATGGGGAGCATGTTTTTCACATTTAAAAATATGGTTTGTGGCTGGGTATGGTGGCTCACTCCTATAATCCCAGCACTTTGAGAGGCCGAGGTGACAGGATTGCCTGAGCCCAAGGGTTCGAGAGCAGCCTGGGCAACTTGGCGAGACCTCATCCCTACAATAAATCAAAAAATTAGCCAGGCATTGTGGCACACGCCTGTAGTTCCAGCTACTTAGAAGGCTGAGGTGGAAGGATTGCCTGAGCCCAGCAGTTCGAGGCTGTGGTGGCTGTGAGCATGCCACTGAACTCTAGCCTGGGTACCAGAATGAGACTCAGACTCAAAAAAAAAAAAAAAAAGATTAACATTAAGTGAAGATATTTCTCCCCCAAATCTTCTCTAACTCAAGTGATCCTTATCTCCACAAATGACACTATCAATTCTGCTCAAGCCAGAAACTTAGGTGTCATTCTTGACTACCCCCATTGTCTTCCACCTCATCCCCACATCCAATCAAGCACTATTTCCTCAAGAAATAAGATACTACTATGCACCGGTTTGTGTTCTCCTAAAATGCATATGTTGAAGACTTAGCCCCCAGTGTATCTAAGGTCTTTAGGAGATGATCATGGTGAAATTAAGCCAAAAGAGTGGGTCCCTAATCCCATAGGCCTGTGACCTTATAAGACAAGGAAGAGATCTCTCTCTTTCCCCACGCAGGGACACAGCAAGAAGAAGGCTTTCTGGAAGCTAAGAAGGGAGAACTCATGAAAGCCTGATGCTAGCCGGGCTCGGTGGCTCAGCCTGTAATCCGTGCCTTTGGAAGGCTGAGGTGAGTGGATTGCCTGAGCTCGCGGGTTCGAGACTTGCCTGGGCAGGCGAGACCTCATCTCTACAATAAATCAAAAAATTAGCCGGGCGTGGTAGCGCACGCCTGTAATTTCGGCTACTTGGAAGGTTGAGGCGGAAGGATCGCCGGAGCCCAGCAGGTCGAGGCTGTGGTGGCCGGGAGCGGCCACTGCACTCCAGTCTGGGTGACAGAGTGAGACTCCAACTCAAAAAAAAAAAAAAAAAGAAAGAAAGAAAGCCTGATCCTGCCAGACATCGGTCTTGGACTTCTAGCCCCCAGAAGTGTGAGAAAATAAGTTTCTGTTGTTTAAGCTGCCTAGCCTATGGTATTTTGTTATGGCATCCTGAGCAGACTAAGACAGATTATGTATAAACTGTCCATTTTGACTCATCTCCACTGCTACCATCCTTGTGCAAACACCATCATTTCTTAACCTGGACTATTGCCAAAACTCTCTAATAGTTTTTCTCTATCAGTCTCACCCTCTTCAAATTGTTCGCTATACCTAGAGGGATATAACTATATCACTCGCTATAACTAGAGGGATATCATCAAGTCAGATTTCTATGTAAAATCCTCAAATGGCTTTCCATTGTCTTTCAGATAAGGCCCAAACACTTAACAGAGACATGTCAGGATATTAGATATTATATATTAACGAGTGTTCCCCATCCCCACTCCAGTAAACACTTGCTGCCCAGTATTTACTTCGCCTCACAGCACTCTCCTGGCCTAAGTGTCTAAGTGTCACTTTTTGGCCACGCCAGAAAATATAAGGCTGCTCATTCCAGCCCACTTGGAATCACCTTTTTCTGTTAGGCTGTGCTCAGGTCCACCTCTCAGGCACCCCATGCAGGCCCTGTACTCTCACTCAGCAAGTAAACTGTCCACTTCTTTCTAATGCTCAGTCTATTACATTTTTGGTTCAAACTTAAAAGCTAAGAATTTGACATTTCTGTTCTCACCTTTCTTTGTGGCACTTCCCTCTCCTCTTGGGGAAATACCTCTTGGCTTATAGTTCAAATGGTGGAGGGTCAAAAGTTAACATCGTTCTGGGATTAAAACACATATATGCAAGTTTTACAAATTACTTTAATGCTTTGGCTAAAATGTCCTTTACTAGTTGGTCTCTATGTACAACTCACCACTTTCTCCAGCTTTGTTGAGGAAAAGCTTCACAGACTTTTGGTTCCTCAAATAGACCATGCTTCCTCCCACCTTTGGACCTTTGCATGAACTGGCTTATGTACCTGAAATACTTGTTTTATTTTATTTTTGAATTGGAGTCTTACTCTGTCACCCAGGCTGTAGAGCAGTGGCATACTCACGGCCACCACAGCCTTGATCTGCTGGGCACAGGCAATCCTTCCACCTCAGTCTTCCAAGTAGCTGAACCTACAGGCATGCGCTACCACGCCTGGCTATTTATTTATTTATTGTAAAGATGAGGTCTCGCTGAGTTGCCCGGGCTGGTCTCAAACCCCGGGGCTCAGGCAATCCTCTCACCTCGGCCTCCCAAAGTGGTGGGATTATAGGCGTGAGCCAATGCACCGAGCCTGGAATACTTTTTTTTCTTTTCCTCTGCTTGTTCACACTACATGTGTCAATTAAAACATCATTTCCTTAGGAAGAACATCCTTGACCACTTTTAGACAGTTAGGTCTCCTGTCATACATTCCCAAAGTACTTAGGATGTATTTTAACTAACTTATGCTCTTCTAATTACTTGCAATTATTAGTTTAATGTCTATCTATCTGCCTATGTTTAATGGAATTTAAGCTATAAATTCCATGTGTCGTGTTCTTGCTCTTTTTTTTTTTTTGACTTGGAGTCTCACTCTGTCACCCAGGCTGGAGTGCAGTGGTATGCTCACGACCACCACAGCCTCAACCTGCTGGGCTCAGGCGATCCTTCCACTTCAACCTTCCAAGTAGGCAGACCTACAGGCATGAACCAGGCCCAGCCAATTTTTTGATTTATTTTAGAAAAGAGATCTCACCAAGTTGCCCAGGCTGGTCTCAAACCTCAGGTATTCCTTCTGCTTCTGTCCCCGAAAGTGCTGGGATTACAGGTGGGCCACCACATCTGGCCCGTTTTGTTTTCTCATATAATCTCAGTGTCTAGAGTGAAAGGATTTCGGTGCCAGGAACGACTCCACTCCCAGCCAGAACCAAGAGATTTATTAAAGGGGCTGTTACAGAGAGAGTCCGTAACCGAGAAAAAGCAAGAGAGGGTTGTGGGGGAGAGGGCTGTATTTATTAGCCTGACAGGGGCTGGGAGGGGCTGTGCTAGGTTTCTATTGGAGGAGCGACATGGGAGGCGGGTGGGCAGACGCCATGTTATAGTCCTATTGGACGTATAACAAAGCGAGCTACGTCATGGGAAATG
This sequence comes from Carlito syrichta, assembly GCF_000164805.1. Lineage (NCBI taxonomy): Eukaryota > Metazoa > Chordata > Mammalia > Primates > Tarsiidae > Carlito > Carlito syrichta. Next base: position 137,777 of record NW_007252929.1, read on the forward strand.
ATTGGAGGCTTGCAGGTTTGAACTTTGCCCGCGAGGGGAATCACGCGTGAAGAAGCCGGAACCTAGGGCCTTTGTTGTCTTGTGTGGCTTTAACCACATTCGGCGCCATTTTGGGAGCCGCCCCTCTGGCTGTTTCCTGCACCCTTCATAGAGCACACTAAATCTTTAGGGAATGTCTATGACTAATGACAAGGTTAAAACATCTTTGTGTAGATTTCAGAATTAGGGTTCCCAAGAATGCAGAAACATATTGTTGTTGTATTTTTTTTTAAAAGGTGTTGTATTTGCAACTACTTTTCTGAATGGATCAGGATTTTATCAATATCATGCAAACAATGCAAATTAGAAATAAATCTGTCTGCCTACATATAACCATTACCCACATACCCTAGTTGTACACGTTTATTTCTACCAAACCAGCCTCGTTGTTCTCATAAAAAGTAAATGGTATATGTTTGAACGCAAGTAAAATTATTATAATGAAACAGTATTTCTGCATAACATTTCACTTGAAAAGAGAGCTTGAAAGTCACTGTGGGCCAGGCGCAGTGGCTCAAGCCTTAATTCCAGCACTTTGGGAGGCCGAGGAGAGAGGATTGCCTGAGCACGCGGGTTCAAGATCAGCCTGGGCAACATGGTGAGACCTCGTCTCTGTAATAAATAAATAAATAAATCAGCCGGGCATGGTAGCGTGTGCCTGTAGTTCCAGTTACTTGGAAGGGTGAGGTGGAAGGATTGCCGGAGCCCAGCAGGTCAATGCTGGGGTGACCGTGAATGTGGAGTACTGTGGTGATGGAGTGAGCCAACTCAAAAAAAAAAAAAAGTCACTGTGTTAGTGACTTGACCTCCTAAAGAAAGCAGAAACAGAACTTTTACAATAAGTTTGAAAGAAGAGTCTAGAATTCTCCTTTACACAAAGATCTGTGAAACATCTTCAGGAGCATCATTATTTAACCTGACCTGGTTTGTGGCCAGCTGAAACATTTACAATGATACTCCCAGTCTTAGTTTTTATTCTCCTCTCTCACTCTTATTCTACACAACTTTTCCTTCTCCAATTTATACAACCAAGATATATCCCCAGTGGACTGGAATAATGAAGAGGGGAAGGAGAACTTGAAGGGAAAGGGACCTTGATCATCGCCTAAGCAACCTATAATACTGATTCTTCTGCTGTGAATCTTCTCACTCTCCCTCTTTACAACCTAGTAGAAAATACGAAATATATTTGACTCCATGTTTTACTGGGAATGATACTAATAGATTATGCCATCTTCAGGACAACCATGGTTGAACCACATTAAAGAAATCATTTAGCTACAGCAGTGATTCTCTGAAACTCAACAGAGAATCCATCCCACTAATCAACCCCCAGACTTGAGTCATCAAATCCATTAATGGTTGCCAACAATATAACATCTTCACTCGGATGTCAAACTCAACAGGTCTCAAACGGAGCTCATTATCTTCCTCCACAGACTGGTTTTCCTTCTTAATTTCCCTGTGTGAACCAGCACTATCATCATAATCCCAGTCATTCAAGTTTACAACCTAGGGGCTATCTTTAACCTGTCTCTTTTCTCATCCTCACAGCACAGGGAAGAGGGGAGGAGGTAGGACCTACTATCTCCTACCCAGTAAAGTGGGCTAGGCGCTGACGTCAGAGAGATGTCAAGGTGTAGTCCAAGGTCCTTGTGGATCAGAATGCCCAGTAATGCTTGTTAAAAATGCAAACTTCCCGTCACACCTCCAACCTACTCAATCAGGGTTGGGCTAGGGAATTGGAATTTAAATTAGATCCCCAGGAAACATTTAAGGCTAACTAAAAATCAATTCTCTAAAGGAAATGACCCAATTACAGACAGGTACACTGTGGAAGGTGAGTAAGGCACCCTGTCCAAAGGGCACAATAGATTCAAGGAGACACAATGGAATTCCAAGCAGGTGAGTGGAATATTGAGGCAGAAAATCAGTATGTAAGGGTTCAATACCTCTGAAGCCATTTACATCTGTTCATGAACAGGTTTTTCCAGGATAGGGCAGGGGAGACTGAACCACCAGCCCCAGTGAGAGGAAGAGAGAAGCCCTTAGCTGTTGGGGAATCCCTGCCACACAGTCCCTGACCACACTGAGAATCTACCCTCCTCGCCAGACCCCATGAAGAATGGGGGGGAGAGACCAGACCCCATGAAGAATGGGGGGGAGAGACCCAGGGAGCCCACCTCCTTTTGTACCGTCAATAAAGTCCCCTGTACTCAAAATTTAAAAGGACCAAACAGAACAAGTCAAATCAGAGCCTAGTTCTGAGAATTGAAGCTCATGGGGAAGAATAGTAGCAACTCAAGAAACAGTGTGGCAATCCAGGGTTATCACTGACTGGTTGGATCCCAGCTCTGTTTGGCAATAATGAGACCTAGGTAATAATGCAGGAGGCTGGCAGGGGTGGAGAGGAGGAATGATTCAGGGCTTCATCTGTATCAGCCAGGATTTGGCTGCCAATAAAAGAAACCATTTTAGCTACTTTATTTTCTTTTTCTTTTTCAGTCAGAGTCCCATTCTGTCACCCAAGCTGGAGTACAGTGGCACAATCACAGCTCATACAGCCTTGACCTCCTAGGTTTGGTGATCCTTTTGCCTTAGCCTCCTGAGTAGCTGGGACTATAGGTATGCAACACCATGCTTAGCTAACTATTTTATTTTATTTTTTGAGCTGGAGTCTCACTCTGTCACCCAGGGTGGATAACAGTAGCATACTCACAGCCAACACAACCTCATACTGCTGGGCTCAGTTGATCTTTCCACCTCAGTCTTCCAAGTAGCTGGAACAACAGGCATGCGCCACCATGCCCACCTGATTTTTTTATTGATCATATAGATGAGGTCTCGCCACCTTGCTCAAGTTGATCTCAAACCCGTGGGCTCAGGAAATCCTCTCATCTCTCCCTCCCAAAGTGCTGGGATTACAGGTGTGAACCACCATGCCCGGCTCTTTGATTCTTTTGTAGAGACAAGGTCTGGCTATGTTGCCCAGGTTGATCTCAAACTCCTGGGCTCAAGCAATCCTCTCACCTCAGCCTCCCAAAGTGCTAGGATTATAGGCGTTGGCTACCGTGTCTGGCCCATTTTTGTTACTTCAAACTCATTGGGATTTAGTATGATGAATTAGGTGCTTACAAAATTTTTGGAAAGGCTTGGAAGCAGGCACTGAGCTGAGTTTCCAGAAATGATTGCTAGAAATGCCAACCAAGGTCGCTATTTCTTGGGCTGTGATCAGAAACCAAGGACTGATCAGAAAGCTGGGGAATCAGGAAATGGCTGTCCCAAATGCTGGCTTCAGGCACACGGCCTCAGTCCAGATCTATACCCGCAAAATGGATATCCCTGGCACCCATAGAAGCAGGCACCAGACCATGAGACCTCTGCTACCTTGCTATAATAAAACCCAGATGAGCAGCGAGGCATGATGGCTCATGCCTATAATCCCAGTACTTTGGGAGGCAGAGGTGAGAGAATTGCCTGAGCCCACGGGTTCAAGACCAGCCTGGGCAACATGGTGAGACCTCATCTCCACAATAAATCAAAAATTAGTTGGGCGTGGTGGCTCATGCCTGTAGTTCCAGCTACTTGGAAGGATCGTCTGAGCCCTGCAGGTCAAGACTGCAATGACTGTGAGCGTGCCACGGTACTCCAGCCTGGAAGACAGAGTGAGACTCCAACACACACACACAAACCCAGATGAGCACAGTGGCTTATACCTATAGTCCCAGCATTTAGAGAGACTGAAGTAGGAGGATCTCCGGAGGTCAGGAGTTTGAGACCATCCTGGTCACATAGCGAGACTCTGTGTCTACAGAGAACAAAAAACATATGAGCCAGGTATGATGGTGTGTACCTGTAGTCCTAGCTACCGGGGAGTCTGAGATGGGTGGATCACTTGAGCCCAGGAGTTAGAGGCTGTAAGTGAGCTGTCATCGTGTCACTGCACTCCCACCTGTGTAACACAGTGAGACCCTGAATCCAAAATAAATAAATTTAAAACCACTAATACCTTCACATTCCTGCTTGCTAGTGGAAACAGCAGAAATATGTCCTCTGTCATTCTCTTGTCCAAATAGCACATTCGTATATCTGTTTGGCAGGGGCTCGGTCACATGTAGAATCTGAGTGAGTCTGGGAAACGGAGGCTTCAGGTCTATCCTGTAGCATGCTACACCAAGGAGTGGGTGGAGTTGTGTAGGTCATTTAAGATATCTCTCTAGGCATCATAGTTAACTGCAAGCATCTCCACTAGGATGGAAGTTATCAGAGGCCAGGGATCTGTCATTGATAAATTTAGAGGCCTCAGCACTTTGCAGAATGTCCAATGAAACATGGGGGAGGAAAGAAAGAAGAAAGCAAGGAAGGAAGGGAGAAATTCAGGACCAGGTCAGGGCAGAGTCTACAGGTAGAAAATAGGACACTCAGTTTTGATGGTATTTATTTATTTATTTATTTAGAGTTGGAGTCTCACTCTGTCACCCAGGCTGGAGTGCAATGGCATGCTCACAGACACCACAGCCTCGACCTGCTGGGCTCAGATGATCCTTCCACCTCAGCCTTCCAAGTAGCTGGAACTAAAGGCAAGTGCCACCACATCTGGCCAATTTTTAAATTTTTATTGTAGAGATGAGGTCTCTCCAATTTGCCTAGGCTGGTCTCGAACCTGTGGGCTCAGGCAATCCTTTCCCCTCGGCCCCAAAGTGCTGGGATTATATGCATGAGCCACCGTGCCCGGTCTTGATGGTATTTAAAGCATACAATGAAATGAAACAGGATGAACACTAATAATTCTTATTTTGTAGTAGTTTTGGTTTCAGATTGGGTTTCAGTGTGTTTTTCTTCATTTCCATGCTGACAATACAGTTCAAATTCTTTTTGTCTGGAAAAAATCAGTTGTCTCCTAACTGGTTCTTTGCACAGTTTCTCCCCATTCTTGCCCATTCTAGTCCATTCTACATACCAATATCTGGACTGAGTTTCCTAAAACAGTGGTCTTCCAACTTTTTACTTGCAAACATTTCTAAAAGAATTTTGTAAAGTTTTTGTATCCTCTTGCACATTATTAAGCTGACATCTAAAATTTTTTTATCCCATGTTAAAATCATTGCAAAGGATGTAACTCTCAGTGTGTTATAAATATTGTCATTTTAAAATAAAAATATTATAGCACTTAAAAAATATATCTAATAGAATCTAAATACTACATTATCTAGTTTTTAAAAAGAGGTGAGCAAGCTGTTCTTTAATGATCAGGAATTCTACATCTTTTCCTTTTCTTCCTGAACTCATATTTCAATTCTGCTTCCACCAAAAAAAATTTTTTCCCCTTAAAAAATGTTTTATTTTAGATACAGGGGATACACATGCATATTCGTTACATGGACATATTGTGTACTGGAGGGGATTGGGTCTCAGAAGGTGGACCATTCCCTAGACAGTGAACATTGTACTTCATAGATAGTTTCAGAACTCTAACCTCCCTTCCCCCTCTCCCTTATTGGCATGCCCGGTGTCTATTATTTCCATCTTTGTGACTGTCTACTTCCCACATATGAGTGAGAATGTGCAGTGTTTGCTTTTCTGTTTCTGAGTCAGTTTACTTAGGATGATGATCTCTAGTTCCATCCATGTTGCTGCAAAAGACATGATTTCATTTTTTTTATGACTGTGTAGTATTCCATGATGTATATATACACCACATTTTCATTATCCACTGATCGGTTGATGAGCATTTAGGTTGATGCCATATCTTTGCAATTGTGAATTGTGCTGCAATGAACATGTGGGTGTAACTTCTGGCCAGGTGCAGTGGCTCATGCTTGTAATCCCAGCACTTTGGGAGGTGGAGGTGAGAGGATTGCCTGAGTTTAGGAGTTGAAGACCAGCCTGGGCAACCTGGCGAGACCTTGTCTCTACAATATATCAAAAAATTAGCCGGACATGGTGGCACACGTCTGTGGTTCCAGTTACTTGGAAGGCTGAGGCAAAAGGATCACCTGAACCCAGGAGGTAGAGGCTGTGGTGGCTGTGAGTGTGCTACTGCACTCCAGCCTGGGCAGCAGAGTGAGACTCTGACTGAAAATTATTATAATTATTATTATTTTGATGGCCATTCTGACAGGTGTAAAGTAGTATCTCATTGTGGTTTAAATTTGCATTTCCCTGATTATGAGTGATGTTGAGCATTTTTTCATGTTTGTTGGCCATTTGTACATCTTTTGAGAGATGTAGTTTCATGTCATTTGCTCACTTTTTAATGGGGTATTTGTTTTTTCTTGCTGATTTGTTTGAGTTCTTTGTAAATTCTGGATATCAGTCCTTTGTTAGATGCATAGTTTGTAAATATCTTCTCCCATTCTGTAGGTTGCCTGTTTGCTCTGTTGATTGTTTCTTTTGAGACCCAGAAGCTTTTTGGTTTAATCAAATCCCATTTATTTATTTTTGTCTAAGTTGTATTTGCTTTTGGTGTTTTAACCATAAATTCTTTGCCTAGGCTGATATCCATAAGAGGTTTTACTAGTTTTCCTTATAGGATTTTTAAGATTTCAGGTCTGACATTTGAGTCTTTGATCTATCTTGAGTTAATTTTTGTATATGGGGAGAGACAGGGATCAGTTTTCATTTTTCAGCAGGTAGCTATCCAATTTCCCAGCACCATTTGTTGAAACATACACTCTCCCCAGTGTATGTTTTTGTCTGCTTTGTCAAAGATCAGTTGATTGTAGGTATTTGGGTTTTGGGGTTTATTGCTGGATTCTCTGTTCTGTTCCATTGATCCATGTGTCTGCTCTTGTACCACTACCATGTGTTTTGGTTACTACAGCCTTATAGTATAATTTGAAGTCAGGTAGTGTGATGCCTCTGGCTATGGTTTTTTGTTTTGTTTTGTTTTGTTTTGTTTTGTGTTGGAGTCTCACTCTGTCATCCAGACTGGAGTGCAGTGGCATGCTCAAGGCCAACCCAGCATTGACCCGCTAGACTCTGGCCATCCTTCTACCTCAGCCTGCCAAGTAGCTGGAACTACAGGCGCGCACTACCAAACCCGGCTAATTTTTTTATTTATTGTAGAGACAAGGTCTTGCCAAGTTGCCCAGGCTGGTCTCAAATCCCTGAGCTCAGGCAATCCTCTCGCCTTGGCCTCCCAAAGTGCTGGGATTACAGGCTTGAGCCACTGCAACCAGTCCAGCTATGATATTTTTGCTTAGGATTGCTTTGGCTATTCTGTCTCTTTTTTGGTTCAATATGAATTTTAGGATTGCTTTTTCTAATTCTGTGAAAAATGACATTGGTAGTTTGATAGGGATTACATTGAATCTGTAGATTACTTTCAGTAGTATGGTCATTTTAATAATGTTGATTCTTCCAATCTATGACCATGGGATGGTTCTCCATTTGTTTGTGTCCTCTGCAATTTCTTCCAGCAGAGTTTTACAGTTCTCCTTATAGGCATATTTCACCTCCTTGGTTAAATATAGTCCTAACTTTTTGGCTGCTATTGTAAATGGAATCAAGTTCTTGATTTGATTCTCGGCTTGGCTGACATTGTTGTATAACAGTACTACTGATTTGTATGTGTTGGTTTTGTATCCTGAAACTTTACCAAATTCATTTATCAAGTCCAGGAGTTTTTTGGAGGAGTCTTTAGGGTTCTCTAGGTATAAGATCATATTATCAGCATACAGAGAGGTTTAACTTCTTCTTTTCCAATTTGAATAACTTTATGTCTTTTTTCTTGCCTGATTGCTCTGGCTAGGACTTCTAGTACTATGCTGATAGTAGTAGTGAAGGAGGGCATCCTTGCCTTGTTGCAAGGGGGAATGTGTTCAACTTTTCTTCATTCAGGATAATATTGGCTGTGGGTTTGTCATATATACCTTTTATTATTTTGAGGAATGTTCCCCCATGCCTATTTTGCTGAGTGTTTTCATCATGAAGGGATGCAGGATTTTATCAAGTGCTTTTTCTGTGCCTATTGAGCATGTGATCTTTGTTTTTAATTCTGTTTATGTAGTGATCATGTTTATTGACTTGTGTTTGTTGAACCACCCTTGCATCCCTGGAATAAAACCCACTTGGTTATGTGCTATTGAATTCAGTTTGCTAATATTTTGTTGAGGATTAATGTGCTGTTGAATTCAGTTTGCTAATATTTTGTTGAGGATTTTTGCGTTTATATCATAAAGGATATTGGTCTATAGTTTTCTTTTTCATTGTATCTTTTCCTGGCTTTGATATCAGAGTGATACTAGCCTCGTAGGATGAGTTAGGAAGGATTCCTTCCTCTTCAATCTTGTGGAATAGCTTTAGTAAAATTGGTACCAGTTCTTCTTTGAAGACCTGGTAGAATTCAGCTGTGAATCCATCAGGCCTTGGACTTTGTTGTTGTTGTTGTTGTTGTTGTTGTTGTTGTTAGGAGACTTCTAATTACTGTTTCAATCTCACTACTCATTATTGATCTGTTCAGGGTTTCTATTTCTTCCTCATTCAAGATTGGAAAGTTGTATGTTTCCAAGAACTTATCCATTTCCTCTAGGTTGTCTAGTTTGTTTGCATAAAGGTATTCATAATAGTCTTGCATGATCTTTTGAATTTCTGTCAGATCAGTTGTAATGTCTCCTTTTTCATTTCTTTTCTTTTCTTTTTTTTTTCTGAGTTGGAGTCTCACTCTGTCACCCAGGCTGCAGTGCAATGGCACGTTCCCAACCACTGCAGCCTTGATCTGCTGGGCTCAGGGGATCCTTCCACCTCAGCTTTCCAAGTAGCTGGAACTACAGGTATGCACCACCACACCCAGCTAATTTTTTTATTTATTGTTGAAATGAAGTCTCACCAAGTTGCCCAGGCTGGTCTTGAAATCCTGGGCTCAGGCAATCCTCTCACCTCAGCCTCCCAAAGTGCTGGGATTATAGACTTTGGGAGCCACCACACCCAGCTCCTTTTTCATTTCTAATTGAGTTAATTTGCATCTTCTCTCTTTATTTCTTAATCTACCTCGTGGTCTACCAATGTTGTTTATCTTTTCAAAGAACTAATTTTTTATTTCATTGATCTTTTGTATTGTTTTTTAAATTTCAATTTCATTTAGTTCTGCTCTGATTTTTGCTGTTTTTTTCTTGTTTTTTATGTTTTTCTGGTACCTTGAGATGTGATGTTATGTTGTTGATGTGTGATCTTTCAACCTTATGAATATAGGCCTTAAGCACTATATATTTTCCTCTGAACACAGTTTTTGCTGTGTCCCCGAGGTTTTGATAACTTGCTTCACTGTTGTTATCCATTTCAATAAATTTTTAAATTTCTTTTTTTTGAGTAAGAGTCTCACTCTGCCGTCCAGGCTGGAGTGCAGAGGCATGCTCACGGCCACCACAGCCTCCACCTGCTGGGGTCAGGTGATCCTCCGACCTCAGCCTTCCAAGTAGCTAGAACCACAGATGTGCATCACTATACTTGGCTAATTATTTTGATTTATTGTAGAGTCAAGATCTCACCAAGTTCTCTAGACTGGCCTCGAATCCCTGAACTCAGACAATCCTCTTACCTTCACCTCATAAAGTGCTGGGATTACAAACATGAAACACTATGTCCGGAAATTTTTAAATTTCTATCTTGATTTCATTGTTGACCAGAGTATCATTCAGGAGATGATCTTTGTTTCATTGCTTAACTTCCATGTCTTTATTTGGTTTCATGAGTTCTTCTTGGAGTTAATTTTTAGTTTTATTCCACTGTGGTCTGAGGTGGTGTTGATATGATTTCTGTTTTTTTGAATTTACTGAGACTTGATTTGTGGCCTAGTGTATGGCCTATCTTGGAGAATATTCCGTGTGCTGATGAAAAAAACGTATATTCTATAGTTTTGGGATAAAATGTTCTGTAGATGTCTGTTAGTACCATTTCTTCTAGAGTCTTATTTAAAGCCAATGTTTCTTTGTTGACTTTCCTCCTTGATGATCCATCTACTGCTGTCAATGGAGTGTTGAAGTCTCCCACTATTATTGTATTGCTATCTCTTTTTTCAGGTATGGTAGAATTTGTTTTATAAAGCTGGGGTCTCTGGTGTTAGATGTGTATATATTTTAAATTGTTATGTTTTCTCATTGGATTGATCCCTTTATCATTATGTAATAGCAATCTTTGTATTTTCTTACTGTTGTTAATTTAACATCTGTTTTATCTGATATGAAAATGGCTACTCCTGCTCATTTTTTGTTTCTATTTGTTTGAAATATTTCTCCCCACCCCTTTACCTTGAGTCTGCAGTCTTTACCTTGCGTCTCCTATAGTCTCAAGGTAAAGGGGTGGGGGGATATAGTTCACACAAATGGAAGTGGGTCTCTTGAAGGCAGCAGATACTTGGGTTGTGTTTTCTTATCCATTCTGACAGTCTACTTCTTCCTAGTGGAACATTGAAACCATTGATGTTCAGAGTTAATAATGATATGTAAGGTACTATTCTACTCATCATACTGGTTGCTATCTGGTTGCTTTATTTATTTTCTCTATTGTGTTGATTTTCATTCCGTAAAGCCTTTGGACTTCATTATTTCCAGCATGTTTCTACTGGTGTATTTTGACCTTTTGTTTCAGTATTTGTGACTCCTTTGAATATTTCTTTTTTCTTTCTTTTTTTGAGTCGGAGTCTCACTCTTGTCACACAGACTAGAGTGCAATGACATGCTCATGGCCACCACAGCCTCAACCTGCTGGGCTCAGGTGATCCTTCCACTTCAACCTTCCAAGTAGCTGGAACTACAGGCACACACTACCATGCCTGGCTAATTTTTGTAGAGATGAGATCTCGCCAAGTTGCCCTGGTTGGTCTCAAACCCATGTGCTCAGGCAATCCTCTCACCTCAGCCTCCCAAAGTGCTGGGATTATAGGCATGGGCCACCACACCTGGCCTGAATATTTCTTATGGAGTCAGTCTAGTAGTGACAAGTCCCTTCAGAATTTCCTTGTTTGCAAAGGACTTCATTTCCCCTCCATTTAGTTTTGTGGGATGCAAAATCCTTGGCTGACAGTTATTCTGTTTAAGTAGATTGAAAATGGGGCCCCAATCCCTTCTGGCTTGTAGGATTTCTTCTAAGAAGTCTGCTGTTAGTCTAATAGGTATACCTCTGTTAGTTATTTGATGCTTTTGTCTCACTTCTCTTAAAATTGTTTCCTTCACATTAACTTTGCATAGCTGGATGATTATATGCCTTTGGGATGTCTTTTTTGCAATCAATCTTCTGGGAGTTATTTGGGCCTCTTGTATCTAAATGTTTAGGTCTCTGGCAAGGACAGAGAAGTTTTCCTTCATTATTGCCTCAAATAGGCTTTCCAAGCCTGTTTCTTTCTCTTCTTCCTTGGGAATACCTATGACTCTTAGGTTAGGATGTTTTATATAATCCCATATTCCTTGGAGACTTTGTTCTATTCCCTTGATTATTTTTTTCTTTATTGTGGTCTGATTGGGTTAATTCAAGAGGCTTGTCTTCAAGCTCTGAGGTTCTTTCTTCTGCTTGTTCTAGTCTACTGTTAAAACTTGCCACTGCACTTTGTACTGATGCTAAATGCTTCTTTCATTTTCAGAAATTCAGCTTTTTTTTTTTTTTTTTTTGAGGTATATATCTCTTTGGAGAATTTTTCATCCATGTCCTGAATAGTTTTTTAAATTTTGTTATGTTGACTTTCAGTTTCTCCTGAAGTTCCTTGACAAATTTTTCATAAATTTTGAATTCTATGTCTGGAATTTCAACAATTTTATTTTGGTTAGGGTTCATTGCTGAAGAGTTGGTGTGATCTTTTGGGGGTGTTGGAGAACTTTGTTGTTACATATTGTTAGAATTATTTTTCTGGTTTCTTTTCATTTGGACAAATGATTTCTTCTTCTTCTTTCTTTCTTTTTTTTCTTTTCTTTTCTTTTTTTTTTTTTTTTTGTTTGAGTCAGAGTCTCACTCTGTTGCCAGACTGGAGTGCAGTGGCACGCTCACAGCCACTGCAGCCTCGATCTGCTTTGCTCAGGTGATCCTTCCACCTCAGCCTTCTAAGTAGCTGGAACTACAGGCATACACCACCATGCCTGGCTAATTTTTAAATTTATTGTAGAGATGAGGTCTCACCAAGTTGCCCAGGCTAGGCTCGAACCCGTGGGCTCAAGTAGTCCTCTCACCTTGGCCTCCCAAAGTGCTGGGGTTATAGGTATGAGCCACCATGCCTGGCAATGACTTCTTCTTATTTGTGGTTGGCAGGAGGTTGATGTGGGCACTGTAGGGTTCCCTTGGTGTGGTGAATTTTTCAATTGGCAGATGTGGCAGCCCTGTGCTGTGTGCCTGCACTGGCTCACAGCATCTTGAGTGGCTGGCATGGCTTGGAAAGTGTTGTTAGCTTCCCCAAAGGTGAGATTTTGTATCTGATATGGTTGACTGTACCTTTGACCTCTGGCCAGGAGGCAGTGCCTGTTGGAGAAAGCCAGCTACAATGGTGGCTGTAAGGTTCCTCACTGAAGAGTATTTCTCCAAGAAGTGCCCTGCCGGTCTAGGCCGAAGGTGGAGCTCTGAGGATTTCTCAAGTTTTCTGTCTGTTGTGAACCTTCTGGGTCCATGCAAGGGAAAGGAGATGGAGTACCCCACAAGTGTATACTCTTAGCTGCCCCAGTGGGGATTAGAAGTGAGTCCCAGCCCTCGGGGGAAATGCTCTATTATGACATATTTTTTTAAATATTTTTTATTTCCAAAAGTCTTTTTCAATTATCTTAATTACCACAATAAAATTATGTAAGTTGAAATTAGTTCCTGTGGCCATGAAATTAGTCTGGATTGTTATCACTTCAATTATTATTAGAATACATTTGATACAAACAATGTATTACAAATTTTTATAAGTAAGCACCACCATGCCCAGCTAATTTTTTTGTAGAGATGAGATTTTGCTATGTTGTGCAGGCTGGTCTTGAACTCCTGGGCTCAAGCAATCCTCCCACCTTGCCCTCCCGAAGTACTGGGATTACAGGTGAAAGTCACCACACCCAGTTGACAGATATTTTTACATTTAATATTTCTAAAATTTTACCCCTAAAAAGGTAGAGCTTCTTTTTGAACAAGAAGCTGTCATTAAGTCAACAGTACTTCTTACAACTTGAGGAAATATGCTTTTAAGGAAGGGGTGGGCAGGTGCATAGTTGTGGTCTATTGTTCTTGGTCCTGTTCTATAGTCAATAAAAAACTCCCTCCAAAGTTTAGTTGCCTGTACTAAACATGCACAGAAGCCCCATTTGCAGCAGGTTTCATCTCCAGAGATTCTAATCCAGAACATCAGCTGTGAGGGCAGGAATCTATTTTTTGTTTTTGTTTTTGTTTTGCATCAGAGTCTCACTGTCGCCCAGACTAGAGTGCAGTGGCACGCTCACAGTCACCGCAGCCTCAACCTGCTCGGCTCAGGAGATCCTTCTGCCTTAACCTCCCAAGTAGCTGTAACTACAGGTGCATGCTACCACACCCAGCTAATTTTTCTGATTTATTATAGAAACAAGGTCTCACCAAATTGCCCAGGCTGGTCTGGAACCCCTAGGCTTAGGCAATCCTCTCACCTCTGCCTCCCAAAGTGCTGGAATTACAGATGTAAGCCACCATGCCCAGTTAGGAATCTACATTTTTAAAAAGCACTCCAAGACATTCAGATGCAGGCCATCCTGACATCACACTTTGGGGAAAACTGACCTAACAGAAAAGCATCCTGGAAGATAAATTGACATTTGCAGAGGTGATTTATAACACGAAAATGTTAAGAACTAGGGTGTGTTAATTACGCTGAATTTAGAGCAAGGAGAACCACTACAAAGTGCACATGTATAGGTTCAGTGATTTAAACAGGAGAAGCACAACCTCACCTACGGTAATCATTTCTAAGGATCTCTGAGATCTGAAGGTAAGCTCTCATCCTGTGGTCAAGTAACTGTGCATTCCCCCAGGGAAGAAGAGGACCCCACTAGTCACCATACCATTCCTGTAACAAACTCTTTTATATGCTGGAGAAGAGCTGAAGACATCCTACTACATAAGCACTTTATAGGCTAAACATTTTGAATTAAAGAAAAACCTGCTTTTAGCAAGATCTTTATGGTCCAAGAATGCCCGGAGTTCTTAAAACATCTTTTTTGAAGAGGCAGAGGAGGGTGCTATAAAGAGGATGAATCAATCAAAGTGACACATTCTAATGCAGAAAAATGCTTCTGCATTTACATTTGGTAATATTTATTCACAAGTGTTTGTGGTGTAGTTGTACTGTAAAATAAAAATCAACAAGCTGAAATAAACATTCTTTAGTATACATCAACTTGTTAGATTTGCAGTATATGATTAGTTGCCTACTTATATTTGGAATTAGTAAAAGACCATTGATCAAAATATGAGTATATATTAAAATTCTTTTACACGAAAGTTATTAGAGGCCTTTATAAAGAACTCAGAGTACCTCAACCTATGGAGAAGGTAATGAACTGATGATGTTTAAACATTTATTTTATATTTGTGAAAACAACTATTCTTTTCCCCCCACGAGTACAAGATGAAGTGTGACTATAACATTACATGATTTTTTTTTTTGAGTTGGAGTCTCAGTCCACCACCCAGGCTGGAGTGCAGTGGCACACTCACGGCCACCCCAGCATCGAACTGCTGGGCTCCGGCTATTCTTCTGCCTCAGCCTGCCAAGTAGCTGGAACTACAGGCATACGCTACCATGTCCAGCTAATTTTTTAAAAATTTATTCTAGAGAGGAGATCTCACCAAGTTGTCCAGGTTGGTCTCGAACCCATGGGCCCAGGCAGTCCTCTCACCTTGGCTTCCCAAAGTGCTGGGATTACAAGCTTGAGCCACCACACCCGGCCATGTTACATGACTTTTAAAAACTTTTTATTATTAAAGGTTTCAGGCCACACACAGTGGCTCATGCCTATAATTCCAGCACTTTGGGAGATGGAGGTGAGAGGATTGCCTAAGCCCAGGGTTTTGAGATCAGTTTGGGCAATTTGGCAAGACCTCATCTGTACAACAAATCGATTAACCCGGTGTGATGGTGTGTGTCTGTAGTCCTAGCTACTTGGAAGGCTGAAAGATGGATTACCTGAACCCAGTAGGTCGAGGCTGCAGGAGCCGTGAGCATGCCACTGCACTCCAACCTGGGTGACAGAGTGAAACTCTGACTAAAAAAAAAAAGTTTCAAACATATGCAAAAACTGACTGTCTCTAGACATATGACTAATATTTCACCTATAATCCTCCCACTGCCCTCTCTTCCCCCCATTGGGTTATTTTAAAGTAAATCTCACATAATTTTATCCTTACTATTTTAGTATATATCACCAACAAATGACTTTATACAAAACATAATCACAATATCATACCTAAAAAATGAACAATAGGTGACTGTTTTAACATACACTAGAATTTGCACATCCAGTGGAGGGTTTTCTTCAAAGAATCATCTTAAATGGCCATAAGTGATGCTAACATTTCTCAAAATATTTTTGGAACTTCTCAGGATTACTTTCAGGACTTGCAATACTGTCTTTTAAGTATCCCTAAATGGTGACAAATCTTCACTCTCCAAGGATAGATTTGACTTGAAAATAGTCAACAAGTCTTTCAGAATAAACTCTAATGAATAGTGGCAATAATCAGCTTGAGCAGGACTTGTTTTGTTAGAGAGTAATGTACACAGAGGCACAAGGTGTGTTCATTTCATGAAAGGATTCTGATGCTTATAAACTAGCTCAGAAATTACCTACTCAGTAATCACAGATGCCGATTGAGAGAAAGAGCTCTGTGCACGGCTCCTAAGAGGAAAATGTGAGAGGCAGTGGAGTGGCAGCCAACTGGGGAGGGGAAGTTATGCTTAATGTTTGTACCCTAAATTCCAGTGATTCCAGGCCACTTTTCAGATTTATCTTCTATTTTAGGCCTCCATGCTTTTGCAAACAATGTTCCCTGTGACTGGAATGTCTACTCCCACTGGGTGGACCTGCAGAATGAATCTCTAGTCATCCTTTAAGACCTTGATCAAATATTACCACATTCTTTAACTCTCCCGGACACAGTTAGTTGCTCCATTCTTTGGTCCCAGTTGTACTTCATAGGGATTTCTTTTAACATTTCTGTGACTTTTTTATTATTCGGATATGTATATATTCTCCCAGTGAGATTGGAAGCTTCCCTTTTTTTTTTTTTTTGGCTTCTCACTTTGTTGCCCAGGCTGGACAGCCACTGCAGCCTCAACCTGCTGGGCTCAGGCAATCCTTCTGCCTCCGCCTTCCAAGTAACTGGAACTATGCCCAGTTAATTTTTTGATTTATTGTAGAGCTGAGGTCCCTCCATGTTGCCCTTGCTGGTCTCAAACCGTGGGCTCAGGCAATCCTCTCACCTCGGTCTCCCAAAGTGCTGGGATTACAAGCATGAACCACCATACCTGGCCAAGCTTCCTTTTTGTATCTTTGGCACACAGACAGTAACTGGCACATAGTAGGCCCTGGGAATCATTTGTTCATTAGACACAATTAATAATCTGTATATTTTTACATGATTTAGACACTGAAATGTTCAAAATAATGTAGCAAAGTAGTTGAGGGCTCTGAGCATTATAGAATAAAGCAAAGAAGAAAAATCTTCTTGCAAGAGCAGTTTTTGAAACAGAATCCCTGGAAGTTTCAGATCTTGGAGTGGAAAGTTACAATACAGAACTGTCCAAAGACAGTTTGGCAATTTCTATCCCTTTCTTTTCAAAAATAAGTTTTCCAAATCCATTTTTGGGGATCATAGTTGTTTTATTCTTCTTTGAGGGATTAATGCTTGAAGAGTTAACGAATTAAGTACAAATTGAAATTGAGTTTAGCCGTGCACGGTGCCTGAGCCCACGGGTTCGAAACCAGCCTGGGCAACATGGTAAAACCTCATCTCTACAGTAAATCAAAAAATTAGCCGAGTGTGGTGGCACATGCCTGTAGTTCCAGGATTGCCTGAGTCCAGCAGGTTGAGGCTGCTGGAGGCCATGAGCGTGCCACTGAACTCCAGCCTGGGTGATAGAGTGAGACTCTGACTCAAAAAAAAAAAAAGAAAGAAAGAAAGAAATTGAGTTTAAACTTAGTTGATCCACATTTCCCTCAAAATAAATTTGGAAGACAGAATACAATGCATAAAAATGAGTCCTCTAATTAAAAAAAATAGATGAGTGATTGTCAAAGACATCATGTAAAAATATAGACATTTGGAACAGTTGAAATCGGGACTTAGTACTGACGCTCTCATCAGGATGATTTACATACTCTTTCTCTTCTACCTTCTGTCCCAGAGCAAGCACAAACCCATTCACTCCTACTGACCTGGTCTTTGGCCTTAGTAGGAAGGGGAAGCATCTCTTCCAGCACTGTACCAATGGCATGTGCCACACCTACAGCACCTGTGACACAATCTTAGGATAAGAAATGAAGAAGCTTGTGGGTAGCCCAGGTGGGTAGAAAGGAGAAAAGGGACAGTCTCCTGTAAAGAATAATTGCATCTGATGTCACCTGTTCTTGGCTGAAACTGAATTTTGTCAAGATAATAAAGCCTTCTGAGGCCCAGATGGCTCACAGTATATTTTCAACCAGTTAAAAAAAAAATCATTCAGTCCACAGAAGTTTTTACAATCCTTCTTGTCAGGTGGTAAATATTCTTTTAAACTGTGTTTGTATGGAAATAACCTGATATGGACACAGAAGAAACAGGATTAAAGTAGTTGAGCAACAGGTTTGCTTAGTTTTAATGATTACGTTACACAACCTAGGCAAGGCATCCCATGACATAAAAGATTGCTATAATTCAACCCGGAAATCCACCCAGATCACCCAGGAAAAGCACTTCAGCTTCTACAACATGGGAACAATTTCTCTGACTTAATGACACATGACTTCTTGGATCTTGTGACCATTTCTCACCTAAATAATATATTAAATAAATTAACACTTGCTTTTTTCTAGTTTTATAAAGAAGATTTATTGTTGTTTTTTTTTTAAAAAAGAAAAGTTGAATCCCAAATCATAGCTTAATAAATAAATAAATGCATGCGACTGGGCGCAGTGGCTCACACCTATAATCCCAGCACTTTGGGAGGTCAAGGTGAGAGGATTGCCTGAGCCCATGAGTTCGAGATCAGCCTGGGGAACTTGGCAAGACCTCATCTCTACAATGAATCAAGAAAAATTAGCCAGGTGTGATGGCACATGCCTGTAATTCCAGCTACTTAGAAGACTGAGGCAGAAGGATCACCTGACCCCTGCAGGTTGAGGCTGCGGTGGCTGTGAGCATGTCACTGCACTCCAGCCTGGGCAACTGAGTGAGACTCCAACTCAGAAAAATAAAAATAAATAAAATAAATGCATGTACACAATGTTAAGAACATGGAAATGATACAAATACAAATATCAGTACCATTTGTATTTTGTTTGAAAACAGCATATTTTGATTATTACATATAAATAATTTCACATTCCTAATTAAGGGGAGAAAGTGAAACACTCAAGACCCCCTTTTATCTTTTACAATATCAAATACCAAAAAGTAACATTTAATCTTGTTTCCAGGATTCAGAGAAATATCAGATATATATCAGAGCAATATCAGAGAGATATTTTCTAAAATCCTCAGAGAAAGCCCATCTAAAATACTTTAATTGATTTTTTTAAATGTATATATAGTTTGCTCTGAAGACCCGTTTACTACATTTGAGATTTATTTTTCCCAAAGAAAGTTTAAATTTCATTTGCTGTGCCCAACTTCTGCATATGGAAGTTCAAATCTGTTCACAGTAACTGCTGCTTGTTAGGTTATCATCAATTCAATTCACATTAATAATGCAAACTTTTAAGTGCAGATCTATCCATGGTCTTGTACCTGTCTGGGAGGACCACTCATTAAAAGGATGAAAGAAGGTGGGCATGGTGGCTCACGCCTATAATCCAGTGCTTTGGGAGGCCAAGATTGCCTGAAAGTGAAAAGATTGCCTGAGCCCACGGACTCAAGACCAGCTTGGGCAACTTGGCCAGACCTCATCTCTACAATAAATCAAAAAATTAACTGGGTGTGGTGGCACACACCTGTACTCACAGCTAATTGGAAGGCTGAGGTGGAAGGATCGCCTGAGCCCAGCAGGCAGAGGCTGTGGTGACCATGAGAGAGCCACTACCCTCCAACCTGGGCAACAGAGTGAGACTCCAACTCAAAAAATAATAAATAAATAAGCAAACAAACAAACAAATAAATAAATAAATAGATGAAAGCCAATTTATCATCCTCATTACTTCTTTCAAAGTCATTCATGAGAATAAAGCAACTATTATAAGTTAAAATTAATAAACTGCTAAATGCCTGAATTGGGCTTAGTGGCTAGTTTAGAATAAATTCTACTTAAAAAGTCAACTAGTGGCCAGGCTCGGTGGCTCAACCTGTAATCTCAGCATTTTAGGAGGCCAAGGCAAGTGGATTGCCTGAGCCCATGGGTTCAAGACCAGCCTGGACAACTTGGTCAGACCTCATCTCTACAATAAATCAAAAAATTAGCTGGGCGTGGTAGCGCATGTCTGTAGTTCCAGCTACTTGGAAGGTTGAGGTGGAAGGATCACTGGAGACCAGCAGGTGGATAGTGTGGTGGCCATGAGCGTGCCACTGCACTCCAGCCAGGGCGAGAGAATGAGACTCCAACTCAAAAAAAAAAAATTAGCTGGACGGGTAGCGTGCACCTGTAATTCTGGCTACTTGGAAGACCGAGGCAGAAGGATCACTGGAGCCCAGCAGGTGGATGGTGGGATGGCCATGAGCGTGCCACTACACTCCAGCCCGGGCGACGGAGTGAGACTCCAATTAAAAAAAAAAAGTCAACTAGTTTCATCAAGAAATATATTGCTCTCTATAAAATAAGATATATTCTTTAAAAAATTTTTTTAATAATTTCAAATTTTCAAAGAGTTGCAAAAATAGGACAAAAATTTCCTGGATACCTTTTCACCCTGATTCACCAGTTTTTAACAGCTTGACACATTTGCTTTAGTACTTGTTCTGTTTGTGTATTTATGTACATATTGCCTTACATAATCAATACATTTAACATGATTACAATGTTATTATCTAAGATATTGTCTATATTTAAATTCCATCAATCTCTCGATAATAATCCTTATGGTAAATGTTCCTCTACTCCCGGATCTAATCCAGGATCACTCTTTGCATTTAGTTGTTGTATCTTTTTTTTGAGTTGGAGTCTCACTCTGTCACCCAGGCTAGAGGGCAGTGGCACACTCACGGTCACTGCAGCCTTGACCTACTGGGCTCAGGCAATCCTTCTGCCTCAGCCTTCCAAATACCTGGAACTACAGGCACATGCCACCATGCCTGGCTAATTTTTTGATTTATTGTAGAGATGAGGTCTCGGGTTTGAGACCAGCCTGGGCAACATGATGAGACCTCATCTCTACGATAATTCGAAAAATTAGCTGGACATGGTAATGCACGCCTGTAGTTCTGGCTACTTGGAAGGCTGAGGTGGAAGGATCGCCGGAGTTCAGCAGGTCGAAGCTGCGGTGGCCGGGAGTGTGCCGCTGCACTCGTCTGGGTGACAAAGTGAGACTCCAATTAAAAAGAAGAAACAAGCCAGGCTCGGTGGCTCTGCCTG